>NW_010164708.1:0-19329 GCF_000695765.1 Mesitornis unicolor | reverse complement strand
GCCGCGGCCGCGGTACGCGCTTAGGTCACGCAGGCTCCAGGGCCCCACAAAATAGGGGTGTGGGTGGCAGGACCTCCGGGCGGCGTGGGAGCGCAGGCCTGGCACCGGTCTGCGCCGAGGGGGCTGCGGGGAGAGCGGCGCCCCGGATCGCGCCTGACGCAGCTTTTGCCCTCAGCCGTGGCCCGAGGGGTCAACGGGTCGGACTGAGGCAACAGGCGGCGTCTGTGGCCCGGCCGCAGGGCAGCGAACGGAGCCGTCGTCTTGGGAGTTTGTGGAGTCTGAATTTACTGGGGGGTAAAACAACCTTTACGCCTTTGTGATCGCTGAAAGGTCAAGGAGCAAAGAGGTTGGGCCTGCTCAGGACGTGCTTGCCCTGGTCTGCTGTGAAGTGGAGGAGGAGGTATCCCCCAGCTCACCGGGGTACCCAGTTCACATCACACAGCTTGGGGCAGTTGGCCGCCTTAGCTGCATGGGACACACTCTTCTGAAAGCAGGTTTACATTCGTTTTTTAAGGCAGGTGTGAGTCATCTTAGGCCTGTGCATCTCACTTGAGCCTTTCAGTCTGTTAAGTTTCAGAAGCAATCTGATATGTCTAAAGCAGTCTACGTTTCCTTGAGACAGATGACACAAATCCCTTTTCCCTCCATTTCTTATCTACATTGGTTTCCGACTTGTGCCTTCTGGATGCTGTTCCTTCCTATCCTTTGACGCTGTGTACAAAAATACTGGTTTGCAATGCCATGTCACATGCAACAGCTCTGTTCATGCGTGGAGTCTGGTACATCAAACACCAATGGAATAAAATGTTTTATCTTAATCTTTTATTTGCATTCCAGTATTACATGTTTTGTGTGTGTGTTTGTATGCATCTATATATAAAAATTGTATGTGCATATATATGTGCACACATTTTTACAGTTTCTTGTAGAGAAATTGAGTTGAACTGTTTAAAGTTGGTAGGAGCTTTTTACTATAGATTTTTTTAAAATAAAAAACCTCATTTTAGGGTGCTTTTGGGATTGGTTTTCTTCCCAGAAATTAGACAAGCTATCTACGGGTTTCATAGTATTCCTGGTAAAACTTTTGAACGTTTTTTTCCACAAAGCAGTGTTCTCTTGAATTATCTCCCTGTTAGCATATGGTACACACATAACTTCACTGAAAATGGCCATTCAGTTACTGCTTATCTGACAGTATTATATCGAAACTGTACATATAGAAAGTCTGATCACAGATGTTTTCAAACTGAAAAATAATTGATTCACTAACTTTTGTCACTTGATTTTAGAAGCTTCTTTACTGCAGAGACAGTAAATGTTACATCAGCACAATGAAATAAATTACAGAAAGAAAAATAATGAAAATACAAAACTTGTATAATGGCTTCTTTGTAACTAATGGCTCCTTTATACGACTAGTGGGGAACGTTGGTTTTACTTCTTTACAAGGAGTAACAACCACTTCTAATTATTCTGTGTCCCAGATATTACATCTTAAAGAGAGTAGTACTGTATTTCATCCAGTGGCTCTACTAGCCTACACTTCGGACTAACTGTCCCTGGCAGCCTCACAAGACAGAAACTGAAATCTGACTCTGCTCTGTTCCTTACAAGCACTCGGTGTGAGTGGAGCTGGCAATGAATCCAGTAGTTGCTAATAGTCTCAGTTTCAGATGTTCATAGCTTGATGGACTATATCTGCTTATTTGCCTCAGGCTGAAACCTTCTTTTTTCTCCTTTTATATTTCAGCTGAAACAGCTTTAAAGAATGAGGCGATAACCCTAGAACATCAAACCAAGGTTAGTGATCCATTGTGGTAGCTGCTGACTGTGCATATAGCAAGACACAGTGATTATTACCCTGTATATTTACATTTAAGTTGTGACTGAGCTTGGAAAGTACTATTGCATGAATTGAAGTTTCATTGTTATCACTGAGGGACCCGCTGATGATTGCACCTTGGAAAAAGTGATTGAGTAACATGGACACTCCATATTTTAAAAAAAAATTGTTTTTACATAACAATCTCTCCGGTGTTGAAATATTTTTACAGCAGGATTCTCATGTCATACCCAAAAACAGCAGGGCAGCCCTACTGAGTGCTTGGAAAGAATCCCACCCTTTGACAAAAGAGCTATACTTATGCTGAAATCCTAAACCTCCTGTCAGTGGTCCATGACTACAAGACTATGCTCAAGTTTTCATTTCAACTGAACTTTTGGGAGCAGTGGAGGATTAAACTTGCCTGTGTGCTTGATTTAAGAGTGGACCTACCTTCAGTGGAATGGTCCAGGCATAGCAGGCTGATTTCATCAACTCCATCACCTTTGTCTTTGAAGCAGTACCACATGGCTTTGTGGCTGTTTGTAAAAAGACACAGTTTTGTCAGCCTTAAGGATGGGTAGGATTTACAGGTAGGTGGAAACATGCAGGCTACATCTGTACCAGAAAATAAAGCAGATTAAGACTTGTTCTTTAGGTGTCAGGGCAAGCGGCATGGCATGGCATGACATAGCTTGCATACACACAGCTAAAGTCTTTCGCCTTCAAAACATGGAGGCCTTTTACATGCTGCCTGGATTTATGCAGAATGCAAACCATTACTGAGCTGTGCTATCCCCCAACTTGTACGAGGACATTTTCTGGGAGAACACTGGTCAGGGGCCCAACCGTTCCCGAAAGCATGCCAGCAGTCAGAAGTATGGATAGTCTCGTGCCAAAACTCAGATTCTGCCTTTGTCCCATTTAAATCACTGGCACAGTCACGGAGTCAGATGAGGGAGGAAATTTGGCTTCAGCCTGCAGCCAAAGCAGGCATGTGAAATTACAGAAGTAATCATGGGCTATAGACCTACAGGGAGTACAGAATGGTCTGTAAGAGATTCCTTTAGAGTTTGGAGAAGTAAAACCACCCTCGCTATGTAAACTGTGCTTTTAGAAGTGCAGCTCTGAGTGCAGTTTAACTGTCTGAAAATGTTACTCGCCTTTTAAATACTCATTTATGTGTGTGCTGTGGCACGGAGTTGTGCATATTGCATGGATTGTACGTTCAATAAAATACCTCTCTAATGCTAAAAGGAAAAATATTCGATGTAAAAATGATTAAAAACTATTGGGTGATGCAGAGCCAATCTCCCTCCATAGTGTAAATTGATTTTTTTTTTTAAATAGCATTTACATATTCATGTGTATGATAAGAGCAGCCTGACAGGTCAGTCAACCAACAGTTCAGTGTTTGGGCTGAGCATGTGCTGCAGGTTTGAGAACATGGAGTAGCAACAATTTTATAGATGTCCCTTCTCTACCCCACAACACAACTGTTCAAAAATATGTGTATTTACTTGTCATTCCTCATTGTGAAGAGAGGGAGGAAAAAATGTTGTGGAGAATACCCACATGGAAAGATATTATTGAACTTCATTTAAGAAGAAGTGTCACAACATTTCCTCTTTGGTTCTAAAAGAGGTGGTGTGCCAAGCTGGTTTGAGGGCTGAGATGAAATTGAAATACTTGGTGTACAGATTTCTGAGAGGAAATGAGAGAAAGACAGAAGAAAATGAGTGCTGTAGCTACATACTTCCAGGGTGTCACTGCTTTACAGTTTTGAGGTACTTGATTTACTTTCTTTCTGAAAGGGAGCTGCATATGAAGAACGTAGTTTCTATGGAGCTAAAGTTGGAGGCGTCTGGCGCTTTCTTACAGTCATTGAATTGTTACAGAAATAGGTGTTATTTTCAAAGTACAAATGCTGGAAAGCCAGATGATACAAAATGTTCCCCTTAATCACTCCATGGAGAACATTTACATAGCAAGGGAAAAAGAGGATAAAATTTTGGAAACCAGGAAATGAATTTGGGGAAGGACTCCCTGTGAAAGACAGTCATGACATGAAACAGCTTTTCTGTGAGATTTTAGTACAGTATTAGTTCTAGTTTCTAGTTTACATATATTCTCTGTGATTTTTTTAAACATTCAGTTGAACATGTGCTTGGTAACTGTCAGAAAAGTAGATTGGGTAGGTAAATTTGCTGTTTAAAACATTTGTATATGAAATTGCTCTGGCCAACAGTTTTATCTCTCTAAAACCACTTAATTTCTTACCATGAAAGGAGAAGTTATGCTAAGCATCCAAGACTAGTAATTCTCTTAACGGAAGTGGTACAACTCTGTCAGGAAATGGATTGTTTCTTGAGAGAGTGCATATAAGTGAAGATGTGTCACTGATTCTAGGGTTACATATTTGATTAAACTTCAGTCCTGTTTCAGTTACTATTAATTTCTTCACTGAAAATGAATTTGTTTATTTTTTCTTCAGTTATAGTACAGTTACAACTACTATTCCAGGCAACACTTTCAAAAGTTTAATTGTTAAAAATCTACAGGGCTGTAAAAAAGAAACAATAAAAATACTTGTTTTGTTAGTTTCTGATGAGGAAAAGGAAAATGAATGAACATTGTCCAGAGAGCAAAGGAAGCAGCACTATCTACTGAAACAGAAATAGGGATTTATTTCAGTTTTTTATCTGCTTAAATGATTAAGCTTGGCAGAGATGGAACTTCTAGTTAATACAAGGAATTGAATTTTGGATTCTAATCCTCACTCACTCACAATAATTTGAAATTATTTTCAAATTTGTTGGAAGAAACACATAGGGCTGTTCTAGATTATGGTATCATTAAACCTCTGAGTATTATTGACTGCAGTAGAATTAAACTCCAAATGCTTCTCAGAAGACTCACATGTTAATTCTCACTATTTTGAAAATTTACTGTAAACTTTGGAGAAGGAGACTTCAGAAAGGAGAAGCTAATCAAGATGGTCTGAAAGCTAGAGATGAGGAAATTTAAGCTTTTAACTCAGCATGGAGACCATGAGTACATCCTGGTAGTTGCAGGAGCCATGCATCTGCTTCCCACCCAAAAAGAGGGAAGCAAAAGCATGATTAAAAAGTGATTAAATGCAGAGCTTAAAGGTATGCATTGCAGTTTGTAAAAAGAGCCTACCGAAAAAGAGGTAAGCAAAAAGAAGTGCCATGTAAAATGAAAAGGAAAGGCATTTTTGAAAAGCATGAATGAAAATTAATTTCATTTCCACAACCTCTTTTTCTACTGATGTATGTAAAAATATTGCATCTTTTAAATTACCATAAAGCAAAAATAGATTTAATGAATCACAGAATCACAGAATATTAGGAGTTGGAGGGGACCTCAAAAGGTCATCCAGTCCAACCCCTGCCAGAGCAGGATCACCCAGACCAGGTCACACAGGAATGCGTCCAGGCGGGTCTTGAATGTCTGCAGAGAAGGAGACTCCACAACCTCTCTGGGCAGCCTGGTCCAGTGCTTTGTAACGCTTACAGTAAAAAAGTTTTTCCTCACGTTCAGGTTTAACCTCCTATGCTCCAGCGCCCATTGCGCCTTGTCCTATCACTGGACATCACAGAGAAGAGCCTGGCTCCTTCCTCCTGGCACTTGACTTTTACAAATTTATAAACATTAATGAGGTCACCCTTCAGTCTCCTCTTTCCCAAGCTAAAGAGACCCATGAAGTGAACAATATTGCAAAGATTCCTTTTTGCCTTTTCCCTTTACCTTGACAAAAGTTTTATGGTTATTTGTTTTGAACCTACTTTAAAAAATAAGGTGCTCCCATGAATTAAAATAACAGAAGAGAAAATCCTGAAACAAATTAATTAAGAGAAATATATTCCAGACTCAGGTGGTATATCTTCTGGAGTTTGGAAGGAACTTGGAGCTCCTCAGAAAAAAGACAAAAACTTCCATTAGTTTCAAGTAGTATATCAAGTGACCAGAAGGCACTTCTTAACATAGTGTAATATAGTATTACATAATGTAATACAATAGGATTTAATATAAGCAGCACTACAACTAAATACTTCTTTAAGAGGACCAGGAAAATGTTTTGAGGAAAAATTTGAAAGGTTACCCTTAGTTTTACAGAAAAAGAGGGGTTATAAAAACAGTAGATAAACATGATTCCATTAACACACACCAGATATAATATACTATGAAAAATCAGGTAGTAAACCCAGTATCTATAGTAATACATTACAAATTTTCAGTACGTCTTTTCAATGGGGATTTTTATATGAAGTTGCATAATTGACACTGTAAATACAGTGCTGTAGATTCAGGTTGTGCTCCAGGCACTAGCAGTTCTTTGAGCTTTCAGTAATCTATGCACAGCCTCATATCTTTTAACTTTTTATTTTAGGTAAAAGGTTTACAGGGGAAACCTGGGTTATTGAGATGTTAGAACCCTCAGTTTCAATACACCTAATGTAAAGTGTTTGCTGTGGCAGTCTTTCAAGACGGTATCAAAATCCTGGTTGGTCAAAAGGCATTTTACACTCTTTTTGTAAATTCCTCAGGATTTGCATTTTCTCTGAAGTGCTAAGACTTCTATGCAAATAAATGTCCTTTTAAGCAATTTTCCTTTAGCTGTCATTTATTATGTCTGGGTAAGAGTGAGGTTTGGCGTCCTCCTTCTTACAACATGTCACATTCAAAGTGACTTTTCCGTTGTGACTGCATGTTAACATATTGATGGGGAACATTACAGCAGTGCAGATTATTGACATTGTAAATAACTCCATTAACTCTGAGCTACTTCAGCCCCCTCACCCCCCCCAGCATTTTCTGGGATTTCATGAAGATTTACATGAATACCACATCTCTCTCCAGCTTCAAAAGAACACATTCCTATTCAACCAGATTTTATTACACCAAATCCTCCATGTCATTACGGAAACTGTAGTAAGTGATATCATTCCCATTGGACTTGCTGTTGCCTTCCTACGACTCTAGTGAGATGCATCTTCAAAATGGGAAGTCAAATGAGGTGAACCCCACAGATTCTTTGAAGGACTTGTAATATGCAGAGAAATTAGGGTACGACTTCAGCTTAATCACTCGTTCTCAGAGTAATGTATATCTGCAATGTGGCCTTACGATGCCTTCCTGCCAGAGCATTTGTTTTTGGATGGTAGTGAGTTGTTGTGAGATGCTTTTCATTATTTTCCTAGGCTTTTAGATAATAAATTGGTTAAACTGTTTCACTGTGTGATGATACTTTTCTTTAGAAAGCTATGTGATTGAAGACAGTGGACAAGTACTGGTACTGGTTTGGTTATACATAAGACAAAATAATTGCTTTTGGATAGCAAGTACCAAAGCAACAGAATAATGAATCCTTTGGTGTTGGACATGATCCCACTGCAGTCCTGGAGCACTATACTTTGATGAATATATAGGGAGGAGATGAAGGGGATTTCTGCAAAAATCATGAGTCTCTCTTTGCTTTTGACAAACAGAGCGATTGTTAATCCCATATTTAACCTTGTGTTTCAAGCCAGATCAGGACCATATTTTCTGCAGTCTTTTATGTACCCTTTCTGACTTCGGGTATCTCATTAAAAAGTAATCATTCCTCCTCTGAGGCAACAGTTGCCCAGTCTTCCCAGTGCCTCTCTTTCTCTGCAGAAGTAGATGCCTTCTCACCCCACCCACACCCCCCAGGAGAGCAGCCTCTCCCCCACTCCCTGCCTCTGCTCCAGTTGCAGCAGCGTTCTTTTGTCTTCAGTTACAGTTGAGGATGTGACTGTCACAGTTGCAGGTGATGCTGCGTATCTGCACATCATCACTCCTCTCTTCCTTTTTAATGTTTTTGCCTTGCCGGGTTGAAGCTTGGCAGCTCATCCTCTTACGTAGTTGAAGCTTTGGGCTACAACTCAATCCATTTTGGCCCTATTGATTTGGTTTTGGAAACTTTATTCCTGTTGAAATTCTTAAAAGTGACAAATACAGAAATCATACAGTCTTATTAAAACAGAGGCTTGTCTAGAATAATAAAACTAAAACATTTAAAGAAAGTCTGCCTATCCATCTTACTAATAATCTTACTGTACTCTGTTCATAGTATGTTCATTGGTTATCTTTAGCTATTTACTTTGGAGAGTCTTATCTCTTGTCTTTCGTGGTTATTTGCTTGTCTTGCCTCTACCTATTAAGTCCACATATTTGTGCAGTAAATATCCCAGCAGTCAAGTTATCTACAATATTCATAAACTGTTTCAAAGAAGCCACAAATGTATTCCAATTTAGTACAAAAAGATCTAAAGAATTAATTCTAAATGTTATTTTATAGGTGGTATTGTGGTTATTTTCAGGAGAAGTTTAAATCTATAATTGAAAACATACATTTACGGTTTTAGTCACAGGATAAGTGTTCAGTGCAGGTAAGAGATTACATCACACTGCAGTAATGCTGAAGAGCCCTTGCTATAGATGGGCACACCTTTGTGTTGAGCAATATACAGATCCAGAACAAAAAAAATGCCTCTCCCCTAAATTTCTCATTAATATGCTACCTTATTACAGCCTTCCAGTACCTGAAGGAGTCCTATAGGAAAGCTGTGGAGGGACTTTTTACAAGGGCAGGTAGCAATAGAACGAGGGGAAATGGTTTTAAACTGGAAGAGTGGAGATTTAGACTGGATATTAGGAAGAAACTCCACTGTGAGGGTGGTGAGGCACTGGCACAGGTTGCCCAGGGAAGCTGTGGATGCCCCCTCCCTGGCAGTGTTCAAGGCCAGGTTAGATGGGGCTTTGAGCAGCCTGGGCTGGTGGAGGTGTCCCTGCCCATGGCAGGGGTTGGACTGGAGGAGCTTTAAGGTCCCTTCTGACCTAAACCATTCTGTGATTCTATGAAAGCCCGTAGAGCACAACTGAAAACTTGGAAAAATTTTACTTTTTCACTGAAGCTGATAATTACTAGAAAGGCCAGAAATTGACTTTCCATAAAAACACATGTCTATCGGGAACAAAATGGGCCGTCTATAAGCATGGTATCCTCTCTATTCCTGTTTATTTTTAAGATATTTGAGATGTGTGACTTCTTCAGGGCTCATGAACGCTGGATCACTGAAGTTAGATGTATGTCTTAATATTCTTAGCTGGTTTTAATATACATAGATTATATCCTAAACAATGCCCACAATGCATATCATCTTTTGTATACTTAGTAACCATGGAAAAGTCACATACAGATCATTCTGTTCTTTTGAACTATGTGATACTCATTTTGGACTCTCTTTTATTCTGTGAAATTTATGCAGTCTTGAAATAACTCTCTTTAATTGAGAACAGTTTGCTTTATGTGATCAACTATGGAATGAATGCATATATAATATATATATATTCACACATCTTTTTTTTTTTTTTGCCTAGAGTTTGAAACCGAGTACTGATTGCAATAGTTCTTCAAAAGGAGTGGAAAATACTGTGTAATGTTTTCCAAACTGAAGCTGGATCTACTCAGAATGCTTAGTTTCTAAGCTTTCCACTAAATGGGGGAAAAAAAGCATGTTTATTGTTTGATCAGGAGGACAGAGATTTGCTAATTTTTATATGTGGTTTAATATTCTTTTATATGCCTTCTGGTAAACTATATTTGCAATAAAGTCTCATTTCTTTCCAGTCTTGTATTTTCAAGCTCCAGTGAACTTGCATTATTTCTGACAATCTTCCCATGGTCACAGTGATTATATATCTTGTATATCTGCAGTTTGAAGTGCTTAACAGATTCAAAATCAGCCTTGTATACCAAACGTTCTATGTCAAAGTCAGTTAATTTACAAAGACAAGTATTATGAGAATAGAGATTTCCATTAGGGAAATCCATCAGTAGAGAATGGGGGTAGAAAGTCATTAGCTACCATCATCTTTTCAAATTATTTAGTAAGTAGTAAATATTTATTTTTAATAGCAGCCTTCTACTGCTCCATCAGTCTGACTGGAAATCATTGCAGGTTCAAGTAACTGATGCCTGTTCATCTTCCTTTTAGCTCATTAAAATCCTCTCTCTTCTTTCTGTAGCGAGAAACACTTTCAGACTATTTTCAAATGGTAATGTTCTTCCATCTTTGCATGTTATTAAAAATACTCCCTAATAGGTACAATATAGCAATATATCATACAATATACCCTGGTCTATGTAATTTTTGTTTGTTTTTATTTCCAAGTAGCTGATTAATTACCCATTTTATAGATTTCTCTTTTTCTGTCCAGAAATGCTGGTCCTAAATACTTCATTTTCAAAATTCTGAGTTATTTCAAAAATGTGTGTTCATACTAATTGTATTAAAAGAAAAGTTAGCTATATATGCCTAGGTTTAGATTAGATTTAGACTTGAAGCGTGTTAATGCAAATTGCTGAGTGCACTTACCTTGCCTCATATATTTTTTCACTGCTTATACCTTGTAGTTTAGCCCTTATATGGGAGAAGATATTGCTGGTAATAGCTAATTAATTGTATTTGGAACATTCTTCTAAGATGCTTGTCTCAAGAGGCTATCTATTTATGGAATTAGGATTAAAGGAATGTCAGTGTTTGTAGATTGCCTTATAACATAAAGATAGTTTGGTTACTTTTAAGTATATTAGCTTTGGAACTGGAATCACAATAAAACAGTCCATGCAAAATTCTTGGCTTTTACATCTAGACCTTTCCCCAAGTAAATTAATTTAGGAGGTGGCTACTGGAATCCATATGGTATGCTGCAAACTGCAGTAGTTAGGTAGGATAAAGTCCACTTGGCTATCAGTTTTCACATTAACCTCTATAAACAAAGAAATCACCCTTAGCTCAGATGTTTCTGAACCACAGCTTGTGGGATGCTGGAAGGATATCCCAGCTAAGTTTTCTCGATGTGTGCTCTGATTTGAAACTCTTCCTTAGAAATGCGTTATTAGCCACTATCAAGGTCAGAATACTGGGCTTGATGTAGCTTTAATCCTGTCTTCTGAAGAATATGGTCCTAATAATATTTTCAGTTATTTGGACTTCATTCATACAGTAATCCACACCATGAAACTCTTAAGGCAAAGTGAAAACTCATTTCAGAGAAGGAGGAAGATTCAGCCAGATCGAAACCAAATGCTCAGACAAGCCAAGAGTATTTTCTCATTTGAAAACAAAATAGAACAAAACTTCTTCATACTTAGGATATATAATAAGTTATGTTAAAAAAATCCAAGGACAAAAGTAGTTATTCAAAACTTAATATCTTAAAGCACCTCCTAAATAAAAACTGTGGAATATTAAGGTATATTATTGCAACTGCCTATCTGGCATGTATATAGAAAACAGAAAAACAGATCAATAGTTGCTAAGCAGACCAAAAAAAGAGCTAAAACTTATTTCTGAACTGTATGGTTCATCAATACTAATTCTGACTTATTTTATATCAAGGGTGTTAGCTTTTTCCATACACATACATATGCTTTTTATAAGTATTGCTTATTATTATTGCTTATTGTCTCTAACTTTTCTGTCACATCTTTCTTTACTCAGATCTGTGTATAGTGTATGGTTTGTATGCAAAGTTATGCCGATGAAGTACAATACAACAAATGTTTAATCATTTAATCTGTCCCTGAACTCAGCAAAACTGCTTATGTACTTACCTCTGTTACTTATTTTCATAGAAGTACTACAGGTTTGAGTCCTTAAACTGTAAGCACTGAGACAAGGTTTTATGCATATTACCTCAACCATATCTGAGAACACAAGCCTAAATAAACAAATAAGAAATAATAATAGCTGAATTTTTGCTCTGTGTTGCTTCTATACAAAATGTGGGCTCAAATCTGTGTTAAAATGGAATTTTGGAAGTAGAGCACACCAAGATACACCAACCTCTGTAGATTATTTATGTTTTAAAAATATAAAATGAGGCAATAGATGCATAAGACATTTTCATCCCTTATGTTCTTATTGCTTGGTAATGAAAATCAGAATGATGACATTAACATCTCTTTCAAGTCAGCTAACTGATGCTGCAGCATTATGAGTCATCTCTTTAACACTGAGCTGCCTTTGAAAAAAAAAAGGTATTTTAATGGTGTTAAAAGGTATGAGGGTGATAGACCTGCAGGTCTTACTCTGTTTACCTATGGAACTTGGGGAAAAGCATTAAAAGTTCAGGTTTAATTCTATGAGCTGGAAGGATGAGCTGTGTATTTTTTCAAATTCTTGAGTTCTCTGCTGAAACCTGCACATGAAGGCAGCTGTTTGAGCTATTCACTCTGTCTGCTGTAGCTGCACAGAACACAGTAGTGTATTGTATAAGCCACTGAATAGCTCACAGAGAGAGCATTTAGTCATTCGGTACCTGATGTAGTCATAACCAGAAACTTGGAGATGTTCTTTTAGTGACCTGCATTAGGACCCAAGCCTAACAGAGCTCCCTTGCATTTGCTGCACAGCTATGGTGCCGCTGCCGTCAGTGATGATACTCTGAGGATACTGTGACAGACTGACTGGATTAGGACCACCTGCATGCTGTGGGGTCAGTTAGATAAATAGCAGTCCAAGTGCACATTATTTGCCATCACATGGCACAGTTGCTAACAGCACTTCATCTACACTTACTCCTGGAAGTTGCAGTGAGATGTTCTTGCAGAGCCTGCCAGTGATTCACCTGGTTATCCAAATGGCACCGCTTAAGCCAGGATTTCCACCAGGGAAATGACGCTCAGTCCTTTTGAGCTGCTCATGATACTTGGTCTAAGAGGTGCAGGAAGCAGTGGAACAACCGTCAGTATCTCTCCATCGAAATATTGGTGGAGGCAAAGATGTTAGTTCTTGGTAGTCTCTGGAGAACTACACTGGAGGTTCCCCACATACAACCTACTGAGACATCTGCATTTCAAGGACACTCTCTTTGTGTAAATACACAGTCATTTTGATGAGGAGCAAGGGATGCAGTGACTTAGCATCTGCTGGTAGACATCTGAACTCAAAAGAAAAGGCATAATCCAGGAGGTAGAGTGAATGACCTGTACAGCAGGTGCATGGGGCTGTTTTGGGGAGCATGGTTCTATTTTTAGGGTGTGTAGGGAGCAGAATGTTGCTCACTGCTTACCTCCACATGGAATTCCTTGGGAGGAATGGGCACCGTCAGCACTGTGACCGTGCATGACGTGACTGGGTGTAACCTAGGCAGTGACATACTTTCTTATCAAAATAATCACCTGTGGCTGCTGCCTTGCAAAAAAACCCAGTACAAGTCACTGTACTTTGTCCTACGGCCCTCCACTTTCATTCCACATGAGTAAGACTGGGCAGAAAAATTTTCCTCACTTTAGGAATTTTTATCCAGCCAATGCTGATCACCTTGGCTCCAATGTGCAGTGCTCTACTTCCTGGCCAGTGCTGCTTCAGGGAGTGTGGAAGAAGCTGACATTTGTAGCCTGCAGGCAAGGTCCTGCTGCATCCTTGGGCTGTCTCAGTGCCAGGAGAGGCCAAGATAGAGAACTGCTGGTTGACCCAGCCCAGGGAATCGTGGAGCAATTCAAAAGATCTTCTGTAGCTCAGTGTAGATTGGGAAACTATATTTAAACACCACCCTCATATTTTTTTCAATTTCTTGGAGTTGAATAAGCACTTCTTGTCATCTTACATGAAAACAACCTCTGGTAGATCATTTGCTGTCTCTTCTTACTGCAGCTGGTAAGTATTACTGTCAGCAAAGTCAAAGGCATGAAAGTGACATTTAAAAATCTCAAGATCCTTGTCTCTTCTTATGTGTGTACTGTATCTTACCAAAGGCACATGTGGATGACGTGGCTGTTCTAAATCTTATTGGTCATGTGTTGTAAGATGATGGGGCAGGTTATGCAGGTGTTAGGATATGACCCATGGGGTTGGAAGGGTGCATGAAGTCATTATGCCCATGCAAGGGCAAGGCCCTGGTGTGAACTATTCTCTCGTCAGTGCCCATATTTCTCCATCTGAGAAACAATTTGTTTTATTCCAGAGCAGAAGCTGAGTGTAAAATAATGCAGTGGTGGAAGTTCAGGGAGCCTGTGGAAGACATGTTACACTAACACACAGCACTGTCTGAAATGGCTGCTTTGGAACTGGTAATTGCTTTCTGTTATTTATTCTTAATATACTGGGAGAAACTAAATGTTGTGTGTCTTTTTTGCAAGTAAACAAGATTGCATCAAAGATACATTGATTCTATCATCAGTTTCTCATCCTGATACAATCTGCAGGATCTCAAGTATAGGCTAGCTGCTTTAAGCAGCAGAGAACACTAATGGAAACTAAGTTAAATTTCTGTTTGCAGCCCTCAACTAAGATGCATAAACCTCAAAGTCAAATACACTGTATTCCAAACGTAAGGTTAAATCTCGATTTGCTGGATGAGCCGCTGCTTGAAAGTACACAACACACGTCCTCTTTGGAATGATGCACAAAGCACTTCTGTGCTTTGAAATTATTCATAGCAGATGGGGAGAAAAAGGATTAATTGATTCTTCAACTAAAACATCACAAGTATAACTGAGAGACCCAGCTGGAAAATCAAATGGAGTAAGTATTCAGAGAAGTATGTGCTTTTCACAGAAGTCTCTTGGCAGAATTTCAGATCAGCTTGATGACTAAGCAGCAGGTCATTTTAAACCATGTTTACATTAACAAGCCTCTGTAACCATATTCATACTAGGGCAAGGCACAGTACACAATGGGTTTGTTAGATTATAATTAGTTTAGATTACTTTCCATTATGTATCAGTAAAGGCAGCCTGTGGGCTGGCTCATGTTTCAAGTTACCCTGCTGTTCCTGTTAGTGCAGCGGGAGATTTGTGTGACAATATCTATAAAAACCTGCCCAGCATTGTTAAGTAGTGACCCCTGCACTTTTTTGGCCAGTGAGCCTGTATATGCCACCACCCATTCTTATTATCAAACTTTAAACTTGCTGTTGTCGTTTAGATGGTTGTTCTGTTATCCAATAACTCCTCTCCACCTGGGACGGGAATCAGGAAAAGGAAAAGGAGACCCATAGGTTGAAGTAGAAACAGATTTCATAAAATAATAATAAACCCCAGTGTTAATAACTATTAATATGAAGTGCACAGAGGTATGCTCAGCCAATATAGTGGTCACAAGCTGTGATGGTTACAAGTAGGGGGAGTAGGCCTTGGCAGTAGAACGAGGGGCTATCCCTCCTGGGATAGCAGCCATTGAGGAAAGAGGGCCATCCCCAGCAAGCTCCCCAGTTTATACTGAGCGTGATGTTTATGGCATGAATTAATTTTGTTGGCCAGCTTGAGATCAGCTGCCCTGGTTTTTGCTCCCTCAGCTTCTGCACCTGACAAACTCAAAACTGCTAAAGACCTTCATCACTCCATACCAGTGCCAGCCAAAAACTAAAACAAGTGTCTTATCGTCCTTACTCCCATGAAGTTGAGTACTATAGTCCTCTCAGAAACACAGCTTTCCTGAACAGAAAGTTGATTCTAGGATTCTATCCAAGTGAAACCAGAACAAAACTGAAAATAGGACAGAAGTGATATAAACAATTCAAGTTTGTATTTTGTAAGTCTTTGGGCTCCTTGCAAGTAGGTATCTAGATTACACTTTGAAAAGTCATTCATTAAACCATATTTTTATTAGTGTATAAGTACCACTGGAGGAACAGACCTGTAACCTGTGACATCAGAAACTGGTATTAACTATTTTGAAGTCTTCAGTCTGACTTGTTTTTTACTCTTATCAGCAGTACTTCTTACAGGCTGTTTATTCTTGGGTGATCCATTTTTAAAACCACAGAAATACTATAACTTTTTAGCTTTATTTAATGAATTCACTTGAGACGTGTAAAGGCAAAGTAGTCACACTGACACTTCTGAAGGATGTTTTAATCTTTTTGTGTTATTATATAATTTTTTTGATTCATTTTTATCTGCTGTGGTTTAGCACAGTGGTATGGACACACCCACTGCATCTCAAAGTGTAATCTTTCTGACACTTAAATGACATTTTTCCATTTTCTTGAGTAATGAATAATTTACAGTGTGGGCCTGGAGAGAATCTAAGTTCATATTTAAATACCTGCAAAATTTACAGATTCACTTTTTCATTTTGAAAGCTCTAAAGTAATCCAAAATGTTTCACTTACTGCACTTCCTTCTTCTTCTCTAAAAAGATTATACTCTGTAGATGGTAAATATGCTTTATAATCTGTAACTTAATCTACAATTTAAAGTAGAGATACATAACTTTACAAGGCTAGTTGGTGGTTCCACTGTCAAAAACAAGGAGGAAATAATTAGAAAAATTATGCTTAATCCAAGACTATCTGTAATATTAAAAAGGAATATATATCTCTGTCTCTCTGTATTGCCAGAGAATGCAGTCAGACAAACCAGAGAAGCAAGGCCTACAAAGGTCAGTCCAGCTTGGAGATGTAGAGGTAGGATAGGTCTGAGCTCAGGAAAAAGCCATAGCCAGAGACACAGTATAGACAAAAGAAAAAGGGAGGAATTAAGAAACAGCCTGGGACACACAAACCATAGAGCAGTGCAAAGAGGCTACTCTGTCTGTCTTACAAGTCATCTGAAAGACAAGGCAACCTCTTCATTAAATCTTGTCTAGAGCTGCATTTTTCTTCATGTTGGGTTGGAGATTATTTGGCAAAGGTGGATGGTATTGGTCACTTTTTCCAAGCATTACTGTTGAATATTTAACTTGTACCTTGATATGCAATGACTAACTTTGTTACCAGACAAAGATAAAAAGTAGTGAATCTCTAAGGGATATCACAGGCAAGGATTCACCTCTTGAGAGCAGCAGAGTTTTTTAACAGGATAAAGTAGCATTGCTCAACATGCCTCTTTCCTAGCATGAATTGAGGGATTCAGGGGAAACAGAGCATATTCTTTACAATCAGTTATCACAATGTGGCTTAGAACCAGTCCCGTTCCAGTCACCTCAGCAAAGATCAGCACCTCATTGTACACACAGTCACCCGTACTCATCTTGTGTGCTGGGAACAGCACACAGAAGTGGTTAATGACTTAGAGCTTCACGTGGCAACAATTGATCACAATTTCTGAATAAAAAAAAAATTCACCCTCCAAATCTGACCTTCCTGAGAATTGTTGGTAATGGGATATTTTACAAATCAGCAGGGCCAAACTAACCAGTTAGTGTGTATCTGCTTAGCTCTACTGGAGTGGTGCTACACAGATATGTAGAAATGAAGATGTCACCTAACAATTTTACATTACTTATTAAAACCAGATGCAAGATTTGTTTAGAACATTTACTGAAGCTGATGCATATCTGTACTTCCTGACTGCCACCTGAATGGAAATAATATATATACATATATAATCTTTTTAATATAATGTCATTTCAATACAATATCATTTCTGACAAGTTGATTAATTATTCTGAACTACTGACATATGCCACAACACCATCCCTGTTGGATCACACAGTTCCTTACATCATTCTTACAGATCATTCTTGTACATTATCATCTCTTTCCAGCTTTGAAATTCCATCATCCTTGTCGAGATCTGGAAGTGAAGCTCAGGATATTAGTGCCCACAGTCAACAGGGGGTAAGTGCCATTTTAATGTGTCAGACGGCAATATATTTTAATATAAACAGATGTTTAAGAAAATGTTCTTTAAGAGGCATCTTGACACTTCAGCGCTACAAAGCTTTACATCATTGGTTGTTGATATTGTAAGTCAAGGAGTCCGATGTGAGCAACATGACTTAGATCAAGGTTTTTTCCAGACTGGGTGCTTTGAGTATGAAGTTTGTCATTATGCAGCCAGTAAATGACCCGATTTTCAAATACTGGTTACCCAGGACTATGTCTAGTCTGCTTTAGAGGTTCATTCTGTTAAAGGCAACCCGGACTGGAAAGCCATATCTCAGGGTCCCTGAATGTTTACTGATACAATCCCACAGATAATTCAATTTCTGCTACTGAGCACACACTTTATGAGGGGAGAATCAGGCTTGCCCAACATCAGACCAGACCATTTGTGGTAAAATACCTAGCTGAAGAGAGCTTTTGTCCCAGACTAGTTTCCCAAACTTCAGACTATGTTTCAAATCCAAGTAAGCCTGTAGTTCTTAAGGCTGTCAATCCTATAAATGTTTTAAATGGCTTCAAAGGTGCTCAGAAATAAAGAAAGACAACCTGAAAGAATCTAATGTACACACCTGGATTTTTTTTATTAGGATCACTGTATTTAATTTGAAACCTCTTGAATGAGTGATTCCAGACTGGTGTTAGAAATTATCTTTGCAGTAATAATGATTTTTCTTAAATTGACACTTATAGGCCTGGATTAGAGCTCAGCTACATTTCTAAATCCAGTTTCTTGTTATCTTTAAAGTGTGTGTTTGGAATTGTTCATTAGTTTGTAATGAATACTATTTTGTGTGCAGCTTACAGAGTGACAGTGTAAAAGCAGAAAAAATGAGAAGAGTTAGAAAGCAGTAAGTTGAAGTTCAGAAAAAAATTCAGACTGATTTCCTTTGGCTGACAAAGTGATATAAAGATTTCAGAATTAAGAGTAGATACAAAGCTTACTCTAAATCTTGGTGCAACCGACTTAACCTCTCAGAATTCTGCAAGCTTGGGAAAACATTTTGGACAGACAATATATGATGAGAGTATAATTTCAGTCAAAACATACCACTGCTCTTAGCTAAAGTTGATTAAGGAATAAGTTACTCAGAGTTATAAATTTTCACATTAAATTGTCATTTATATTCCACCTGTGAGATGTGTCAGTCTGAGTACAAGAGTACAAGTAGATTTTACTGAATTGCCTAAGGTAGAGAGATTAAAATATTTATTGGTAATAGTAAATCATTTTACACAATAGGTAAAAACTTACTCTGTAGCATAGGCTACGGCACAGATGGTGGTAAAAATTTTATTAGAACATTTAATACCACAATATGGGATAATCCAGCATATTGATTCTGATCAGGGCACACACTTCTAAAATAATAAAATTATTATGTCAATCGTTAGGTATTCAGTAGGAATACCACACCCCATGGCACCCACAAAGCTCGGGAAAAGTAGAAAGAATGAATCAAACGATAAAACAACCATTGGCGAAATTAATGACTGAAATGCAGATGCCCTGGACGAAATGTTTACCCTTAGCATTACTAAACATAAGAACTAAACCACACAGTGAGACTGGATTATCACCGTATGAAATGTTACATGGTATGCCTTACTCCCAATGGATGCCTCTGGGGAACAATATAGTTGAAAATTATAACATTCAAAAATATAATAAACATTGGAAAAAGATTAAAAGAGCTAAGGGAGATTGGTATGATGGCTCAAACACCCCCATTAAGATTTGCAATTCATCAGGTAAAGCCGGGAGATAAAGTTCTAATAAAAACATGAAAAAAATACCAAAAAAACAACTCCTATCTCCCCTCTGGGAAGGACCTTTTCTT
>NW_010164707.1:7215-10500 GCF_000695765.1 Mesitornis unicolor | reverse complement strand
GTTCCTGCATGATGGTCTAACAGGAAAGTAGAGATTTTGAGATGCAAAGAAATTACTACAGTAATTTGATGCTCAAGCAAACTGATGAAAAATAAGTTTTACCCACTAGATGGGGGGAAGGGGGAGGAGAAAGCCTCACCACACATACATAAAAATCTAAAAGTGCTTAAAGAAAACTTCACTGTCATACTTCCAAGAGTAAAGCTGTCATACTCCTTAGCCATTTAATGGCCCAGAACCCAAATATGTGCCAACTCTAAAAGAGTTCTACATTCTACAAGTGATTTTATTTCCCTGAAGAAGTAAGTGCAATTACCTTATCCTTCAGCAAAATTTCATAAGTTGTTAGAAGTATATTAAATTTTAATCGCTTGGTCTGTGGATGCATCCATTCATGAGTTCTTATCTACAAGAAGAATTGATTGGGATGACTTCAGGTACTACAACAATATAGATGTTAAGTGACATACAAGAATCTGATCACAAAAAACAAACATAAAATGTGAAGTTTTTAGTTTTTTTAAACTTTTTAAAAAGTGGTGGTGGGGTGTTTGTTGGTTTTGTTTTGAATTTTTGGGAATTTGTGTGTGTGGTTTTTTGGTTTTTGATTTTTTTTGTTTTGGTTTTGTTTTTTTGGTTTGTAGTTTTTTAAAACTTTAATGGATAAGATTATTTATATAATCTTATAATCGTCTGGTCGGCTCAAATACTTATTTTATGCACCTAAATAATTACATGATAAAAGACTTATTTTCAAATAAAAGATAAAAGATTTATTTTCAAATGCAAGATTGCATTTTTAATCCTTTTTATTATTAAGCAGGAATTAAATCTTTCACATACATTTATATCAGATCAAAATTTATGCTTTTAATTTGCTTTTTAAACACATATGTTTCAAATAAGTGTTTGCTCATTCCTAATCAAAATACTGGAGTTTAGCGTAAGACAGGAACATGAAGTGAGTCTTGTTTACCACTAAACTTTTTCAATGATACAAAGAAATACTCACCATATTTCTGCTAGTTATGTCTCCTAAGTAAACCACAGCATTCATCTGAGGAGCCCAAGTTTGAATCTCTCTTTGCCAAGATGTCAAGGTAGAAAGGGGCACGACTAGCAAGAAAGGCCCATACAGTTGATGTTCGTGAAACAGGTAGTTCAGAAAAGAAATTGTTTGTATTGTTTTACCCAGACCCATTTCATCTGCAAGAATACAACTATTCCCTCTAAAAAAAAACACCAAAACAAACCCAATAAATAAATTTATAAATGCTTTCAAATTGAAAACAACAAGACTAATTTAAGGCTATACTTACTTGCACCATGAATGAGCAAGCCAGTTCAGTCCATTTAACTGATAATCTCTTAACTCTAAACTCTCATGTCCTCCGATATAAGATGGTTGCTTCTTTAGTGCTACAAACCTCGGCCTTTGTTTTAGAATCTGTCAAAAGCAAATTGAGCATCAGTCCTACTACTAAGTGAAGTTACCAAAATGTCTTCTTATAGAAACAAAGCAGCAGTAGGAATCTGTTTGGTCACCAAGTTTAGTCTTTATTCATCACAGACAACTAGACCATATAACAATATCAACCCATTTGCAAACTAAATTAGTTTGATTGCTGATCTAAATTCCATGACAGAAGTGACATGAACTCATTCACAAAGGTTACTTTTAAAACAAATTAAAGTACTAAACCATTTTTGAATGGCAATAAAATAAGTAGGGAATAAATATCTACAAAAGGCTCTTCTTAATAATGATACTTGCTACATATATAAATATAGATATCATTATTACTGTTCCAGACAACATTCAAAAACTATTTTATAACATGCGTCTTATTTTTGGATGTGTAAAATATGTCAACTTTTTTTTAATCATCACAACTGTATAAATCCATTGAAATTACACACTCACCTTGCAATCCTTAAATGGAGTGGTCTTGGATTGATTTCTGCTAAAATACTCATCAATACATGCCTGAAATTTTTTGGCAATGAGAGCACCATCTTCCCAGCTACATTCTGAGTAAGGCAGACCCTGCCATTTGCAATAATAATCTGGATAACCAGCTGCTGATTTCTGATTTGAATGAGCTGCAGAAATGCATCAGACATACCAGATCAATATTTGCCTTCTGTATTTTAAGAAAACACTCATTTTAGGTGATAAGACAACATGAACTAGTTCCACAGCAAAGACAGTATGACAACATTTCCCTTAATCAGAGATATTGTTTTGCCTTAAGTTGTTAGGGATATTAATAACCTAAATTTCTTAACTATAAATTCAACATGCAAGCAATAAACTTGCAATATTCTCAACATTGTTTTCCATCTGGAAGTTTGTCACATACCAATTATCCTTTCCACTATTTGATACTGTTTATGTAGATCATCTGTAAGTTCCTGCTGGCAGTTATAATATTCCACGTCTTCTGGAGAAGCATTTTTCAGCCTGAAATGGGAATTTATTTATAGCACTTATTACATTGTATAATTCCAAAACTAAGAAAATCAGGCAATTTTAAAGCTCTGAACATAAGCACCATAGGAATGCTACTTAGAGAGCTGCTTTGAAGAAGCTACAGCTCTGAAATTTCTGCTATGAAAAAGTGTTGCATCTGGCCTAGGTACCTCATCACTGAGAAAGCTTTTAAAGAGACATTGCTATCAGCTACAGCTTGTACTAGTAACGCAGATCATTTACAACATCTATTCTCGACACCAAGTAGTGCACTTCACGTGGTATTTTCACAGAACAGCACTGATAGCTCACTATAAGAATCTATCTTATGAGTAGGAGTCACTAAAAATCCCACCAATATTCATATATTATATTGAACATACTAATAAAAAGAATACTAAAACATAGCACTAAAAAGTAAGGATTTTTTTCACATCTTGGATATGAGGCTTTAACAGAAATTTGAACCAAGAAAACTAAATGCTGTAATGCTTTGAGTGCTTTAGCCATTTGATTATTTTAACCTCTGGAGCAATTCCCGAAGAACTCTGAGCAAAATATAATCAATCAATGACAAAATTAGTAAAAGATAAGATTTAAAACAAAAACAGAAAACTCACCACCCGTCTTGTTAAAACTTCATTTATAACAGACACATTAAAATCTAGGTACAGAAGCTGCTTCCCTAAAGGCCTGATTTTACAAGATGTGTGAGTATTCTCACTTGCTCAAGTAAAGCTGGTATGCTCAGAATCTTAAAGGATCATAAGGTGTTAGGAAAGCTTCAACTTTAAAGCTTTTGTCTTCCTGTT
>NW_010164707.1:0-7184 GCF_000695765.1 Mesitornis unicolor | reverse complement strand
GCACTTGAAACTATGCCTTCACAAAGAGGCAACAGAACTCACAGAAACACAATAAAACATATATGTTACAAAAAATATGCAACATGGAAATAGTTATAAAAATACTCACCAGCGCTTTGTTTCCTGATCCTTTTTCTTATAGTTGTCTAGTTTCTTCATTCCTTTAACGTTTTGTTGCTTCAGTGTTTCCTCAGTTTCCCAGGTATTATGGATGTGTGACCAGCCTTTCCATTTAATAAGATACTGTACTTCTCCTAGCTCCTTTGACTTTTCAAACCCAGTATTTGGGTCACCATCTGCCTCAACTGCATAGATGGTGGTTGCAGCACCAGTGGCTGATAAAGAAATCACACCATAAGGCCTAATTAAGCATGCGCTGCCATAAATTAACCAGTAAAAAACACAATGCAGAAAGCAATTTGTGATGCTCTTATATGAGCATGTAACTTGACTAATTAAATCTACAACTCTTATGTAACTCTTCTTATTTGAAGAATTATGATGCAGCTATATTAACACACTCACAAATATACCAATGAGATTCAAAAAAGCAACCAAAAAACTCTGCATCTAACCTATAGTATCTCATCTCATGAGAATTTTCTTAGTATTCCTAGTTTTTCCAGTCATCCCCAGAGAATGCTCCACTGACACTGCTTGCTGTCATCTTTGCTATATTCTTCTCAGAATATAACAGATATTTGACATTGTGCTTAATCAGCCTTGAGACTTGAACAGCCTACTATTAAATTATTATTATGGATGCTATAAATCCAATTCACAGAATTGAAGAATGGTTGAGGTTGGACAGGACCCTCTGGAGGTCATCTGGTCCAACCTCTATGCTCAAACAAGGTCACCTAGAGCCAGTTGCACAGGTCCACGTCCAGATGTCTTCTGAATATCTCTAAGGAGGGAAACTCAACCACCTCTCTGGACAACCTGTTCCAGTGCTCAGTCACCCTCATGGTGAAAAAAGTCTTTCCTGATGTTCAGATGGAACCTCCCATGTTTCAGTTCATGCCCATTGCCTCTTGTCCCGTCACTGGGCACCAATGGAAAGAGCCTGGCTCTATCCTCTTTGCACCCTTCCTTCAGGTCCTCTCTGAGCCTTCTCTTCTCCATCCCAGCAATCTCAGCTTTTACTCATAGGAAAGATGCTCCACTCCCTTCATCATCTTCATGGCCCTTCATTGGGCTCTCTCCAGTAGTGCCATCACTCTCCTGTACTGGGGAGCCCAATCCTGGGCACAATACTCCAGAGATACGTTCTCACCAGCGCTGAGCAGAGGGGAATGATCACTTCCTTCAACCTGCTGGCAATACTTTGCCTAATACAGCCCAAGATACCATTAGCCTTCTTTACAGCAAGGACACATTGCTGGCTCGTGTTCAACTTGGGGAAGAGGACCTCTAGGGCCTCTTCTGCAAAGCTGCTTTCCAACTGGGCAGCCCCCCAGCATGGAGTTGTTCTCCTCAGGTGCAGGACTTGGCACTTCCCTTTATTGAATTACATGAGGTTCCTATCAGCCCATTTCCCCAGCCTGTCAAGGTCCCTCTGGATGGCAGCATCACCCTCTGGCCTATCAGCCGCTCCTCCCAGTTTTGTGTCATCTGCAAACATGCTGAGGGTACACACTGTCCTATTATCCAGATCATTAATGAAGACATTGAATGGGTATGGATCCAGTATTGAGCCGTGGGGTACACTGCTAGTTACTAGTCTCCAACTAGACTTTGTGCCACTGATCACCACCCTCTGGGCCTGGCCATTCAGCCAGTTTTCAATCTACCTCACTGTCTGCTCATCCAGCCCATACATCAACAGCTTCTCCACAAGGATCTTATGGGACAGTGTCAAAGGCCTTCCTTAAATCCAGGTAGGCTATATCCACTGCTCTCCCCTCATCTAAAGAGCCAGACACTTCATCACAGAAGGTTATCAAGTTGGTCAAGCATGACTTCCCCTTGGTGAAGGCATGCTGACTACTCCCGATCACCTTCTTGGCTTTCATGTACCTGGAAATAGTTTCCAGGATTAGCTGTTGCATTATCTTCCCAGGGATCAAGGTGAGGCTGATCAGTCTGTAGTTCCCTGGGCTCTACTTCTTGCAGATAAGAGTGACATGCAAACTGGTAACAACAGACAAGGAGAAGGCTGAGGTATTCAACAATTTTTTGCCTCAGTCTTCACTGACAGCCTCTCTTCCCACACATCTCAAGCAGATGGACTTCAAAGCAGGGACTGGGGGACCAAAGTCCCTCCCATCATAGCAGAAAATCAGATCCCTCCCACTGTAAGTGTTATTCCCATAACATCCTTCTCTCTAAGTTGGAGAGATACAGATTTGATGGGTGGACTGTTTGGTGGATAAGGAATTGGTTGGGCTGCATCAAAAGAAACATGGTCAGCAGATCGAGAGGTGATTCTGCCCCTCTACTCTACTCCGGTGAGACCTCACCTGGAGTACTGCATCCAGCTCTGGAGTCCTCAGTACAAAACAGACATGGACCTGCTGCAGCAGGTCCAGAGTAGGGCCACAAAAATGATCTGAGGGCTAGAACACCTGTCCTATGAGGAAAAGCTGAGAGAATTGGGGTTGTTCAGCCTAGATAAGAGAAGGCTCCAGAGAGACCTTATTGCAGCCTTTCAATACTTAAAGGAGGCTTATAAGAAAGATGGGGGCAGGCTTTTTAGTAGGGGCTGTAGCAACAGAATAAGGGATAATGTTTTTAAACTAAAAGAAGGTAGATCCAGAGCAGATGTAAGGAAGAAATATTTTTACAATGAGGGTGTTGAAACACTGGAACAGGTTGCCCAGAGAAGTTGTAGATGCCCCATCCCTGGAAACATTCAAGGTCAGGTTGGATGGGGCTTTAAGCATCTAGTTGAAGATGTCTCTGCTCATTGCAGAGGGTTGGACTAGATGATCTTTAAAGGTCCCTTCCAACCCAAACAATTCTATGATTCTATGACATTTACTTTCCTCCAGTCCTCAGGCACCTCTCCTAGTTGCCATGATCAATCAAAGACTATTGCGAATGGCCTTGTAATGACATCTGCCAGCTCCCTCAGCACCCCTGGGTGCATCCCATCAGGGCTCATGGACTTACGTATGTCTAGTTTGCTTAAGTATTCCCTGACCTGATCCTCTTCCACCAAGGTTACATCTTCCTTGCTCCAGACCTTCCCCCAGTCTCTGGGGCTAGGAATACCTGAAGGCCAGTCTTGCTAGTAAAGACTGAGGTGAAGAAAGCATTTGATATCTCAGCCTTTTCCATGTCCTGTGTTACCAGGACCCTGCTCCATTCAGCAGCATGCCCACATTTTTCCATCTTCCTTTTGGCACCTATATACTTATAGAGGCCCTTCTTTTTGCCTTTGACAACTCTCACCAGATTCAATTCCAACTGGGCTTTGGCTTTCCTATCTGCATCTCTATATTTCTCCCAGGTTACTGGTCCCTGCTTCCACCTTCCATATACCTCCATTTTGTTTTTCAGTTTTGCCAAGAGCTCCTTTTTTATTCATGCAGGCCTACTGACATTTTTGCCTGACTTCCTGCTCATTGGCATGGGCTGCTCTTGAACTATTTCTTCCTAAACTCCTTTTACTACCTCCCCCCTTTCCCTCTCCCCATCTTCGGAATCTTATGTGGGGTAATGTTTAATTGAATACAGTCAGTATTACAGCTGAAGCACACTAGCAGCAGGAAACAGGCTCATTTCTGTGAGGAGAGCCAAATAAGGAAGTGGACCCAACCAGATGCAGAGGACAGGTATAGCAACAGAGTGTGGCAATAGCAAAGGACAGCACAAGCAGTAACAACATCTAGGCATGCAGAATACAACAAGCCTAGTCCAAAAGGCTTTTAACACAGCAGTGACACTGTGCATTGGAGTAAGGGACTAGAATAAGAATACACTGGAATTTAGGACATTATGGGAAACCGTTAATGGTTGGACTTGATGATCTTAAAGGTCTTTTCCAACCTAAAAGATACTATGATTGTATGATTCTAAGAAAGTTGAGAGGAAAGGGAGTGCGAGCTCTGAGATAGGTCAGAAACTAGAGATCAGGTATAACTAATGGAGAAAGGCAGTTCTGAAGTGTGAGTAGGCCCAAGTTTTCTTATAATCAGAACCCTAATTCGCAGGCTAAAAAAAACCCCACATAAGCAGGGCACTGCATCCCATCAGCTACTGGAAATATGACACCCCTACCATCATTCATAAAATTACTTTTAGTACATGCAAGCACACCACCGAAATCTTAGATTCCACCATCCATTGCACTGTACTGTGACTATTTGTACAGGAATAACTGAAATCACAATCTCAGTGGTTCAGCCTTCCCAACATCATCCTTCAACATTCAGGTTACTGGTTAGCGCTCCTATCCAGTCCACTTTTTCTCCACTCCCCTGTATACAGTTTATACCTATCAGGTATCAATAAACTGTACTAATAGTGATGTAACAGTATGGTATACATTTATACAATATGGAGCTATATTCCACTTCATTTTTTTCTTTTCGCATTAGTTAGTTACTGAAGTTCTTCTATGCTTTACTTTATAAGGCTTACAAACGAAACATCCTTATGTGTATGAATAGCAAAATAAGATTACTTTCTGGTATTTTTAAACTTATTCTTTACAAACATCACAGCTGAAAACAACTGTTGTTTATTTTGCACCACAATGCACTGCAACCTCTTAAGAACACTGACAAAAAAATACCTCCTTTTCGGCCAATTCGACTATCCATAAACTTCTCTATAGTTTCAAATTCATCTTCTTCAGGCTGTGGGACATCTTCTCCACAAACTTCCAACAAGTCATCAGAATCTGTCTTGGTTTCTTCAGCTTCTTTGTAACTAACATTGACTGTTGCCTGGCGACGACCTCCTCTCTTGTCATAGTCATCATCTGATGAATCAAGCTGCCTCTTTTTCTGTCCTGCAATCTTTTTGCTGCTTTTTGGCTCAATTCTTGAAGACAATAAGATACAACACAGCAGTGGAGTTTCAACACAGACAACTACAAGCCTTCTGTATTTGTTTCTGAATACATATATTTCATGACTGCTCAGTCACACCATTTTCAGTTGGTGCAGACAGGAAAGAGGTATTCAACACAAACCACTGGTATGATAACATCTTTTGTAGCTTAAAAAAAATCTTCAAGTTCTGTAATAAATATTAATGTTTTCATTTGCCTGTATAGTAGTACAATAGTTGATTACAAATTAGAAATAGTACCAGAGTATCTAAAATGCAAGACTTCTTACCTGCTTGGAGGTTTCCGGCTTTTGACCTTGTTTTTTGGCTCATAGTCAGATTCACTATCTTCACAACTGCTTTTCTCTCTGTCTTCCACTGATTCAGAATCAGAACCAGTTCCTGATATTGACCCTGACCCAGACATCTGCCAGTCTTCACTGTACATATTGAGATAAAACAGTAACTCACATTAGGTTTTGGAGGGTTTTTTTATTTATTTTGTTTTTAAATAGGGTATTCACTACAGGTTTGCTGCTTTGATTTCAACATTCTTCACAGAAATAAAAATGTTATAATAGACATTATAAACAGAAACTTATAATGAATGGATAACAGGTAAAAATACCCAATGGCTTCAAAGGGAGTTGATCTGTTAACAAGAGGTCAGATGTAAAAAACAAATCAAACAAAAAATCTGGATTTCTGTATAAATTACAGCTTTAATAATTGAGTTAATTTTACATCAATAAATCTGAAGTCCTTAACAAGACTTTAGCTGGAAAGATACATATTTACTTCAACTCGCCTATGTTCAACTCATAAAACTCCGTAACATTAAATTTTGCAGAATCCAAGATTCTCTAATAGCTGTGTTCCCTGTGCCTCATGAATAATTAGCAACTTCAGCACAGGAACCAAAAATAATGCAGAATCAGATTTGAGAAACACACAGAAAGACTTGAACCATGGCAATCTGAGAGGCACTGGTTCCCAAAAGCCCCCATTGAGCTTCCAAATCAGTGCTTCACACCCATGCAAGATACTATGAGTAAGCAACTTGTGACTCCCAGTGGCAATATTTCTGCGTTCCAGCTTAGCTGAGACCTTCTACTTTGCAAGAGGAAATATGTGCCCACTGATCAACAGTATCTTACCTCAGACTCTGTACAGAGAAATTTAATCTTAATAGCTTGGGGGGTGGGGAGGAAAAGTCTGGCATACATTCTTGAAAGGTTGATAAAACTTTATACTACCATCTATTATCAGGTTTAGGGGTCTTTGACCAAGATGCTCAAACAGTACTAATGACCTTCAAAGGCGGAATATTACTCAAAGACATATTCATTAAATTTCAGATCAGGAAGCCTAAGAATCAGTGCTTTGACACTTCTTTCACTTAAATATGCATTGATCCTAGAAGTTAAATTTTCATTGTGGTCAATACATGTGCGTATCTTGGAAATAGTATAGAATCATCTGTCTCCTTAAAAGATTTTTTTTTCTGCAAACAATAAATTTAAAAACCCCAAACAACAATCCCCTCAAATAAAACAAACAAAAAAAGCCCACCCCAAACCAACTAACTCCCCCATCCTATGCAAATTCACTATCTGTGTTTATTTGGAGATATAGACAATATATAAAACAACATACTCTAGGGTTTGGATGCTGTACTAAGTTATATATAGAGAAATCTGATCTGCATGTCAGGTAACAACTGCAAACATACTTGTTCAAAATAGGTAAAAATCAATATTGAACCATTGGATATATGAAGGTATTTGGATACTAGTTTCTAAACTTAAATATATTTCCTGTAACAGAGTATGTTATTAGGTGTAATCACATTCTTAAGTAACATAAGACTACGAATAACAATTCATCACAAGAGAAGTAGTAGTGAAGCATTTGCCCTCCCTCCCCCACCTATTTCTTGAAGACATTATATTGTCAATCCTGAATATTGAGATGACTCAACTGAAGAAGAGGAGAAAACTATTCAATTTCTATGCATGGTTCATAAAAAACTAAAAAAAGCACAAAAAAACCCAAAAGACAATCCAAACCCAAAAAACCCAAAACAAAACACAAACAAAAACACACACATAGGATACTACCAATGAGAAGGCATAACATTTTTCAAAAACTTTTTGATCTGCAGCTTAAAACCAGCTCAATTT
>NW_010164706.1:0-1675 GCF_000695765.1 Mesitornis unicolor | reverse complement strand
CAGCAGAGCACGCGCCCCGCGCGAACTCACCCGCCCGGCACCGGCCTCACCGCAGCCGCCATTGCTGCCGGAAACGCTCACGTGTGGCTGCGCACGCCAGGCCCCCGCGCATGCGCACGACAAACACCAAAGGCCTTGGAAGTGGTGACTATCCCTCACCTTTTCTACTTCTCTGATATTTCTTTCTTTTCTCTCCTTTTTCTCATTTTCTCGTTCTCTTTTCCTTTTTCCTAACACGTGCGGCTGCAGCAGGCTGTAGCTGGCAGTTTTGATTTTGGGTTACAGTATTAAGCTAAGTTCTCTCGGTTCTGCTAGTCAAATTGTTATAGTGTTGCTAAGTTGCACGCTGTTCCGGTAATTTTCGGGTTATTTCGGTTTCTTGTTTTGGGGTTATTTCGGTTTCTTGTCGGTTTTCTGTCGCTCACGGGTTGTTGCAAAGTTTGAATCCAGTGTTGTTTTTGTTCAGGGCATGTATCTTATCTAGTAAAAACATCGCTTACATCCTCCTTCTGAGTGATTTTGTATCGCTCTGTCACTGTGCTGGGATAAAAGACCTCACTTTTAAAGTGGGCCGTGACAGGGGGAGACAGTCACAGGGTCCCGAGCAGCTCTGCTGGAGCCCCCACTGGTCCCCCCAGGGGTCTGCGCCTCAGGGCTAAAGCTCCCAGGGGCATCTCTTTGTACACCAGAGTACCCTCACCTTAATGGTGTCCAGCTCCAGCTCCACCGCTGCACATTGCTTTGGGGTCAGGCTCTTAGCTTCCTCCAGCACCATGTGGTCCTGCAGGGCATGAATCCTGCTCTCAGCATGGGGTCTAGGACCCACTTTCCTCACCCCAGCAAATGAGCACTGGTGGGGTCCTTGCAACAGGGCAAGATAAAATCTATCCACCTGGTTATGTCCTCATAAAAGGCTCTCAAGTTGGTCAAACATGACTTCCCCTTGGTAAAACCATGCTGACTGCTCCTAATGACCCTCTTGATATGCCTGGAGACAGCACCAAGAATAAGCTGTTCCATCACCTTTCTAGGGATGGAGGTGAGGCTGGCCTGTCTGTAGTTACCCAAGTCCTCCTTCTTGCCCTTTCTGAAGACTGCAGTGACATTTGCTTTCCTCCAGTCCTCAGACACCTCTCCTGTTGCCCACAACTTACCAAAGATGATGGAGAGTGGCCTAGCAATGACCTCAGCCAGCTCCCTCAGCACCTGTGGGTGCATCCCATCAGGGCCCATGGATTTATGGATGTCCAGATCACTTAACTGATCCCTAACCCAGTCTTCATCAACCAAGGCAAACTCCTCCTGTATCCTGACTTCCTCTGGGACCTCAGGGGTCTGGGGCTCCTGAGGACAGTCTCCAGCAGTGTAGACAGAGACAAAGAGGGCGTTCAGTAACTCCGCCTTCTTAGTATCCTCTGTCACCAGGGCACTCACCTCATTCAGCAGTGGGCCCGCTTTGCCTCTAGCATTAGTTTTGTCTGCAGTGTATTTGAAGAAGCCCTTTCTGTTGTCCTTGACCTCCCCTGCAAGGTTTAATTGCAAGGAGGCCTTACCTTTCCTAGTTGCCTCTCTGCATCCTCTGACAACAGTCCTACATTCCTCCCTAAGTCATGAACTTGCCTCCACTCACTCCTTTCATTTGGGCTTCTGTCATCCACCTGACACGGTCAGGATA
>NW_010164705.1:0-12101 GCF_000695765.1 Mesitornis unicolor | reverse complement strand
TCCCACCATGTCTCTGTAATTGCCACCAAATTACGGTTACTTATTTTCTGTACCCATGCCTGAAGGTTTGGCTAAAGGATTTCTGAGTTTGCTTAATAATAATCAGGGTATTCATTTTAATAAAATGTGAGCTTACAACTTTTATGAAATTCTCACCACTGCAAACTTCAGGTCGACATTGATTTGACTGTGTACATTTCCAGAAGTTGTTTGATTCTCTGAATAATATAATGGCACACTCCTGGATTTACTTTTCTGCCTCTTTGAAAGCTTATTTTTTGTTTGTTTTTGACACAAACAATCCATTTTTAAGCAGCAAATCTCAGCTTGATAATAGTGCATAAAGTAAACTCACATGAATTGACCTGCAGGGCATTAATGAGGCACAGATTATTTTAGTAAACATAAAAAACCCTTTGGCTTATTTTGGCCAAAGTGAAACAGTTAAGCATACACCCATCTACACAGAAGCATATGAGAGATGCATTCAGGATTGCAGAGCTCTTCGTTCCCTCCCTTTCTCCCTTAGCTGATAGCACTTGCAGGATATGCTAATATTGTCATCATTACACAGCCCTTGACTCTGCCTTCAGGGAAGGAAGAACACAAACCCGAGTGAAAGATTTCTCTCTGAAAGCTCATTTCAGAGGTCTAAGAGTAGCAAACAGAACTCCAGTGTTTTCTGGCTTGGAGTATTTGTGAACTTATGAAAGAACCATGGAGATGTACAGCACGGTATAGCTGAGCCATAGCATTTCCATTAAAAAACACAGGGGGTCTAGGGAGTTAAAATTCAAGGACTGAATAGAAGTTGGTCAAAGCTGTGAGAGGGGCCAGGAAAGCGAAAGGCAGCTGGAGCTGGGCTGGCTTCCAGAGGCAAAGCAGTAGTGATTGATGATTAACATGAAGAACATACAGTATCCTTGTATTTGAGGATTTTGTTATAGGATATTAACTCTTTATTGTGTATGGAGTCTACATGTTAAAAAAAAGCTTAGGAATCATTAGGTTATTATTCATTATGCATCGGACAACTTCCTGGGTTGTTATTGGGTGATGACTTCTCAACATTCTCCCAGGCACCAGATGTACTCCTAAAAGGCAAGATGACAGTAACATTGACAAAATGCCCTGCACAGAAGTTAGGCTTGTCAGCATTTCAGTGTTGGGTAGCAGGGACCTCTCCTGCAGTGTAATGTATTGATGCCTGGGAGCCAGGTACCTGCCCTCTCGTTAGCACAAGGGCACTCACTAGCACTGTCAACAGTAATGAACATGATGGGGGACTGCCTGGGGGATACATGCCATTGACAAGGTGCCCTTCCCTACTGAACAGTTTGCAGCCACTGGGTGATCCAATGAGTGTGGTAGGGGGAACCTCTGACTTCAGACTGCCTAGAGCTATTCTTCTTGTTCCTGTACTGGAACATCACAGGTGTGATGTCTCAAGGCACTGCCTTGCACATGCTGTACTTTATTACAAATGTAGCTCTGGCCTTAAAAACATTAATCGAACTCTCAGTAGTGATTAATGAAAAAGCTCCGTCACAGTAACTGAGTGTGTTCAATTCATTTTGTAAGCACATAATCTCTTTACAGCTTAATTTTACATTAACAAAAGTGTATTTGTGACAAGGATTGTATTGCAAGCAAAAACACCTTTCCAATTAAGTGCAAATTTGGAGACCAGAATGGAATGAATAGAACGATATTCATAACATAATGCCATTGTGCCATTGCAATGGTTTGTAAACACTCTCCTAGCATTACAATGCTGCCAGCTTAATGGATTTTTAGCATACTGGAATGTAAGATACCAGAACAAACACTTAAAGCATGCAGATTGGCTTCAAATTATTCACATTTTGCAGTGTTTTGAGATGATTTGTCAAATTCTTTTCCATGTTACCTGTACTATTTTAGACTCAGATCAAAAAGGACTTCTGTATCTTCTTGACATCCTCCTCTGCTTCAAAACAGGCATAGTCTTAAGCATTTGCCAAATTGCATTCAATATTTTGCAGAAGAGAAATAGTTTTATCTCTTGGTTACTCATTCCTTTCAAAGAAGAGTTTTCACTTTTCAAGCTTTGTTGCTTTTTTGGGGGGTTTTTTGGTTGTTTTTTTTTTAATTATTAAAGAAGGATGAAAACAAGCACGGAAAATGTCCTATGTTTGCAAGCTTGGCACGGTCACCAAGTCAATCTATGGCCTTTGGCATATGACCTTGGATAAAAGCTACTGCGAGTCTTCGTAGAGTCAGGAAGAAGGGCTGGCCCTGCGGGACTGCTGTTTTGGAGGAAGGCTTTCTGCAAATCATCTTTCTCAATAAAACAAACACTTAAGCAAATCGCTCTATTTTACAGGACGAACTTTATATCCAAAACTCAAATGGATTTGAAATTTGCTTGAAGTCAATAAAATTCAAAACTTCAAGGTATAATTAATTGACTTTGGTTGGGATGAATGTGCTTTCATAGTAATTCTACTATTAATGAATTTTAGTATCCCCTGAAGATTTTCACATCAGAGCTGAGTCAGCTGATCAAGTTTATATCATTTCTTCTCATTTATTTTCTTATTTGTTTTGTCACGTGGAATAAACTGTACAGAAAACATTATTTGCCTATTGTTTCAAGAAAATTATTAGTATTCTGCACACTTTCCAAATTTAATATATCTTTCCACAAAATGGTATTCATCCACAATGTCTTTTGAGGGTACTGCATTCGTAACAGCACGTAGTTGAAAACAACCCTTGCTGGTGTAGAATCACAACTCAAGATGTAATGACATTCAGAAAATACTCTTCAGGAAAGGAAATGACAGAACAAATATCTGATGCTTTATCTTACATTTCATGACTATATTTTGTCTTTTACTAAACACTGTACTTCAACATGGCAAGAAATAGGTTACAAAGCATTCTTCATCCACCTATTTCCACCATGGAATGGATCAAACACTAACAGAACACTGACAGATACTGTGTAAAAGGGACATGATCGAGTGACACAGCTGGACTGGGGATGCACAGGACATCAATGGTAGAAGTGAAAACAGGATCCAGTACAAAATCAGTTGCCTGGCAGTTTCACAGTTGTCCTCTATTTCTGGAATTTCACTTTAACAATTTAATATTTAAAATAAATTTGGAGGACTTAATCTCCTGCTAGTCTTCAGGAAGAGATAGTCAGAAACCCTAAGATTTCTGCCTTTGAGTGCCAGTTGTTTTTTAGGGGATAGGTTATAGAGTAATCTGGAATGAGAACTTAATCCATAGTCACACCTCCTGAGCCTTGTTGTGCTTAGGGAGCATTACACTGGTTCTGTCAACAGTAGCAATACTCAAGTAGAAAGCCTCCCACCTTTTCTGTATCACAGGGAAGACAGGTCATATTCTAAGACAATTTAAACCTATTACCTCTCTTTTATGCCAGGAAGAAAGCTTCCTGAACCTCTTAAGAATAACAGGGAAAATATGGTAGTGTAACTAGAAAGGTTTGGTAATGATGTTTTGGTCATTTGCACGTTTCCTTATTAGGAAGGCTGCTTCTGGTTCTGCCTTTGGGTCACTTAAGTAAACTGTGAAGATAAAACATTTTTTTCTCCCTTCTAAAAGCACAACATTACAAAAGAATAATGAGAACTAGTTTCATAAAATGAGAGCAAATGTATGCATATCTGTAGATTTATACTCCAATTCTTCTGTTGTTGTTCATCAAAACTCATTTCCCTGTTTTTAAGACAGGTAAACTAGTTTAGTCTCAACTTGGAAACAAACTTGCCAGCCTTCCTTGACATTTTCTGTAGATTTTGGAAAAATATTTGTTTCCAACTTCTACCATCACAGGCATATTTAGGCACTGCAGATCCCAACCAGTGTACAGGCAATTAGTATTTACGTATCTTATCTGGCTACATTAAGGTTTCTATGATAAAGCTTTCTTAACTGAAAGTAATTGAATGGAAACTGGAAAAGTATGAGGAATGTATTTAATGCCGTTGATTTCCTAAACTATGAAAAACCATCACACCTTATTAGCTGTAACAACTGTGACAAAATTAAGTTATGCTGCTTTTCCAAATACAGGTGAGTATGTGTGTGTGTGTATGAACACCTGTGTGATTGAACACTGACTGTATCCAATTGTTCTTGGAGAAATGGAGATTTGTAAAGAAAGTGTGGTTTCACTAATTTATGTGACAGAAAGGATAAGGCATGTCTGGACCTGAGCTTGGCAAGGGATGCAGCATAATAAGTGCTGCTACGGGTATGTTAGCCAGAAAAAGAAGGTCAAAGAAGGTGTACCTCCCTGATGAACAAGACTGATAATATGGTAACAATAGACAGTGAGAAGGCTGAGATACTCAACAATTTTTTTGCCTCAATCTTCACTGGCAACCTCTCTTGCCACACCTCTTGAGGGGATAGACTGCAAGATGGGAACTGGGGGAGAAAAGTCCCTCCAGCAGTAAGAGATCAGGTTCATGACCACCTGAGGAACCTGAATATACATAGGTCTGTGGGACCTGTTGAGATATATCCCAGAGTCCTGTGGGAATTGGCTGATATAATTGCCAAGACACTCTCAATGCTATTTGAAAAGTTGTGGCAGTCAGGTGAAGTCTCTAATGACTTGAAAAAGAGTTACATTGCACTGATTTTTAAAAAGGGTAGAAAGGAGGACCATGGCAACTACCAACCTGTCATCTGTAATCTCTGTGCCTGGGAAGATCATGGAACAGATGTTCCTAGAAGCTATGTTGAGGCACATGGAGGACGAGGAGGTAATTTGAGACAGCCAGCATGGCTTTACCAAGGACAAGTCCTGCCTGACCAACCTACTGACTTTCTACAGTGGAGTGACTACATCAGTGAAGAAGACAGGAGATGTCATCAATCTGGACTTCTGTAAGGCCTTTGACATGATTCCCAACAACATCCTTCTGTAAACTGGAGAGATATGGATTTGATGGGTGGGCTGTTTGATGGATGAAGGACTGGTTGGATGGTCACTTCTAGATGGTAGTGGTCAATGGCTCAATGTCCAGATGGAGATCAGTGGCAAGTGGTGTCCCTCAAGGGTCTGTATTGGGACCAGTACTGTTTATAATTTTCAACAGTGATAGAGACAGTGGCACTGAGTGCACCTTCAGGAAGTTTGCAGTGAGTGGAGTGGTTGACATGCCTGAGGGACGGGATGCTATTCAGAGAGACCTGGACAAGCTCAAGAAGAGGGCCCATGTGAACCTCATGAGGTTCAACAAGGCCAAGTGCAAGGTCCCGCACCTAGGTCAGGGCAAGCTCTGGTGTCAATACAGGGTGTGGGATGAAGGGATTGAGAACAGCCCTGCAGAGAAGGACTTGGAGGTACTGGTAGATTAAAAGCTGGATGTGAGCTGGCAATGTGCGCTCATAGCCCAGAAAGCCAATCGTATCCTAGGCTGCACAAAAATGAACAGAGAGAAGTGGCACCTGTCCTGTGAAGAAAGGCTGAGAGTGTTGAGGTTGTTCAGGCTGGAGAAGGGGTGCCAGGGAGACCTTGCTGTGGCCTTTTAACACTTAAAGGGGCCTTACAGGAAAGATGGGGAGAAATTTTTTAGTAAGACCTGTTGCGGTAGGACAAGGGGTAATGGTTTTAAATTAAAAGAGAGCAGATTTAGACTGGATATAAGGAAGAAATTTTTACAATGAGGGTAGTAAAACACTGAAACAAGTTGCCCAGAAGTGGTAGACGCCCCAGCCCTAGAAACATTCAAGGTCAGGCTGGACAGGTCTCTGAGCAACCAGATCTGTTTGTATAGGTCCCTGTTCATTGCAGAGAGGGTTGAACTAGATGACCCTTAAAGGTCCCTTCCAACCCAGATTATTCTATGATTCTGTGATACCATGCTTTTCCCATACTGTCCCTGATAGAGAGACATCTCAAAATATTTGCATCTTAGCAAAGCATCTCTGAGTCTTTTTAGCTGTTGGGGATCTCAACAGAAAATTTTTGGAGAAGAGTTGTGTGTATGCCCGTGTGTGTCTGTGTGCATACATGTTCACAATACAATGGAGGTTTAAGAAAACAGTACTGCAAAAATCAAGGACAGTATGTTAATCATTATCAAGAAAAAATATCAAGAAAATACTAAGAACATAGAGCACTTTATTGTTTTACACTGGAAAAGAGAAGAAAATGGCCAGTAACTAAAGGGCTGCTTTTTGCAGTGCCACATGACAGTCTACAGTTTTGGCAATGTCCAAGGAAATGCCCTGTGTGCCATTGCATGTGCATCCCATTCAAGGCCAAGCTGAGGTCTACCAATTGCTAGTATGGATATGAAGGACACCAAAAGTGAAAAGTATGGATCAGTGCTGTAAATAATAATAATTATTCTGTTATCTGGCATGTAAGATTTTCAAATATATAGCTCTGTACTTCTCCAGTTAAAACAGATACTGATGGATGAGCTTTTGCTTGTTTTTCTGAAAGAATTAGGAATTCTGAAGTCAATATTTTGTGGGAAAATACTCTAATCTTAGCAATGGTTCTTTGATCTCATAACATTTAGTAAGATGCCATGTGCAGACTTTTTCAAGCAGGATATCAGGTTGATTCAGAAGTGAAGGTGCAAAGCCTATTGCTTGTGAAGGCTGCATTCAAGCCACCATTATGTGGCCTTAGAGAAGTCAACAGTCCTCCGAGTCCTATTTCCTCATCTCATAAAATAGGAATAAGTGGGTTTTTTCTGTCTCACAGGGTAATTGGGCAGCTAAATACATAAGAAATGGTTGAGAGAGCTATAATAATAGGGGCCACATAAGTACATAATGCTTCAGTAGGGAAATAGAAATGTTAGCACTGAGAAGTACTGTGCTAAAGTAATGATTGTTTGGAGTTAATGTACCTACTTCATGTCTTTTTCAGTGGAGAAAGAGCTGTGCAATGTTATAGTGATGAAGTTCTGTTTTGAATTCTATGTGCCCAAGCCTTAAACTGTGAAATTACTGTAGCCACATCTGTACTGCATTTAACCTAAAAAACATCACTGAATATCTGCTGTTCTAAAATAATGTTTAAAGAATTTACATGGATGTAAAAGGATTTGCAAAATGCCATTGATGTCCAGCTTTTAATACCCACGTTTCATTACGCAAACATTCATATATTGTTACTTTTGGTTTATTTGAACTAGGTTAGACAGGACTGAAAAATGCTTAAATGTGTGTACATTAATCTCAGCTTGTGTTTCTGTGCTATGCTACTTGCTTTACCCTTTTTTCACCTCTTCTCAACTTTTAAAATGTTAAATACTTTGCCGAAGAACAAGGCTTTGTCAATTTTCATCACATGAGTATCTGACCATTTTCTCTTTAGCTCAGCTCTCTGTATCTCCCTAAATAATTTTAGGCACTGCTGAGGGCAACATCCTGGGTCCAGAGGCATGTCCTATTCTAGTCCCTGTTACAGGAGGCTTTCAAGTCAGGGTAGCAGCAAAGCAGCAGCCAGAAAGGACTTTAAAAGAACTCCATGAATCTAAATTAACAAAACAAGGTCATGTGTATTCATAGATTTTCTTTAAGGACAAAACAAGGTATGGACTGTTCTTCTCTGTTCATGTTTACGTGCTATGTCCCAAACTGCATTTAAAAACTAGTTTACGCCAGTACTAAGTATACGTTTATGAGAATGCAAATTCTGTGGACAGAAAACATTGTAGTGTTTAAATGGTCTAATAATCTATATACAGAGAGCAATATGTTAACAGGAACTTTTCCTCCAAAAGCTTTTTCTTAATGTGTGATATAATCCAATCATTGCATAGAATGTGACATTACCTAAATAATGTTAAGTAAAAATTTCTTATTGCAACTATTTTGTTAATTATGGAAGACACCAAAATTGCAATGAAGGAAGAGAATTAGGAAAAGCAGAATACTGACACTTTTTTTTGTTCTAATACAGGTTATATTTATGTTGACAAGTTTTTAAGTATCTTTTTGTTCTTAAGAGGATCTACCAATTTTTCAAACAAAAGTTTTTATTAAGAAGGGGAATCCATAAAGAGCCTTATTTTAATCACAAAATTAATTTTTCTTAAAAATTGAAAAAAAACCCCAATTGATAATGGCAAAGTGCTTTTCTCTATTTCTTTAATAGTCTTACTCTTTTTACTGAAAAGGTGAAGAAAATAATTTATGAAGTAAGATTTTAATTTTTTTACTGCATTAACTTCTTCAGATTGAAGAAGGTAAACAAATATGAATGTGGGGAGAGAAGTGTTCCTCATTATGAAAAAATTGTAGCTAACCAATATGGGGCATAGAAAATGGCATAATGTACATTACCAGCAGTACAAGAGCTTAAAAACTAATTTTCATATGCAAAAACTTTATGGCAAGGTTATAGAATTTCCTTTCAAAGGTCTGGGCCCATTACTCTGAAATGCTGAAAGAAGATGAGAAAGGAAACAAATGAATCTGAGATTGCGTACCTTCCTCCCCTCTGTGACAAGATGGATTGCATGACCTAATATGCTTTTTGCTTTTCGATAATTACTCTGACATGAACTGTCTCTCTGTGGTAGATCACTATCTCCTCATAGTCATTTTACTTTCCAAATAGTTTCTCTGATACATCCTGGAAAGGTCTAAAAGACTCCGAAGAAGAGACACCAGGACTGCAAATCCAAGGAACTTTTGTTTTCTTGGCAGCAGCCAGATTTGATTCCTGGTAATTTTTCAGCAACTCTGGCTCTTGAGAATTGTTTTCACCAAATCAACTTGTGCTGCTAACAGCTCTCTGTTCTGTACCATAGTCAGCATGTTGTCTAAACAGACTTATCCTGAGCACTCGCTCACAGAAGGCTGCTACCATGGAGCTGACAAGAGGCCAAATGGTAGGCTGGAGAACTGCCAAAGTACTCCTTCCCACCGAAGCCTGGAGGAACCTTTGACATTTTTTCACCAGCAGGATAGTAAGGCATCCTTCAGATCTAATCTCACTATCCAGTTGTCTCACGTTGGAGTGTCTCTTAGGAGATGGAGCCCTTCATCCTGCAATGCATGTACTGGTATAGTACTCCAGCATTCAGTCTTTTCAGATTTATCACAAGTTAATACTCCTTCCTCTGTCCTTTTGGGCATCAGGAACAAATTTCTTGCAAATGTTGTTTGGGATGAGAGAATTTTTACCATTACTTGCTTTCTCATAAGGGAAAACTCCTTTTTCTTCTATCAGGCATTTGTTCGAACTATGGGAAGAGATGAGGGAAGTGAGAAAGTATCTGCCCAATCTGTCAATGATGAAACTGTAGGCTTCAAATTTTACCAAGGTCTTTGCTTCTGTATATTCAGTTGTTGAAACATCATTCATCTTTCTCCTTGGTCATTTGAAGGGCAGGTCACCTATGCTTCCTGAGAATTTTATATTTAAAAGAGAAAAATTTCTTATACTAACCAGAAACCTTAATCTACATTAGCCAAGATATCAAATTGCAAGCCTCTGATTTTGATACAGAGCAGAATGCTTGTCCTTAGTGGGAAGAAAGAGCAATCAACTTCTTGGGTGAAAGTCTTAGCATTATTCAGTTAGATTAAAAACCTGTCTGTAGGTTTTTCACCTTATCGTAGGGTGAAAAAGGAAAAGAGAGGTACGGAAAATTTATTTCTGTCCCATTAAAAAAAAAAAAGTGTTTTAACAAAAATGGTCCAAAATCAGGACAAAATGCTTATATACAATACTTTGCATGTGATTATATTCATATTCAATTGACCCCCAATTGATTGGGGTCAGTTTGATTATTTCATAAAAGCTTTGAGCCTGTTCAGATTTTATTATAAAAAAAAGTAGGTAGTTTTATATATATATATATATATATTTGGATAGGAAATTTGGAGTCAGTTTTAAAATCCACTCTGAGATCTGATTCATAGAAAGTATTAATTAGGGATCTTTTCCAATGCAACATGGTATTCACAAAGACTTTTTGATCAATTTTGCTATGAGGTGATTTGATACATCACATTTTAAACTGTTAGTTGCATCTGCAAAGTTGGAGTGGTGTTTTCCTTTTACATAGACTACAAAGCATTTTCATAAATTTGTCACTGATGTCTTTAGCAGTGCAACTATTCTCATTCTAAGACTTCTGCATCAAGCAAAGCTCATGACAAGGTAAAAATTTATCAGGTCTGAACTGCACTATTAATCTTACATTACTTGATATTCGAGAAAACCAATACTTCACAGCTGAGCCATGCTGATGTTAGTATCTGTTGGTTCCCTTACTTGCTACACTTCAGATGCAGAAATACTTTCATATGTGTTACTGCCCAGATTTTAATTTCTTGTAGTAGACAATACAGAAAAATATTTCCCCTCTTTTGTTCACTGAAAAAACACTGTAGGACTACTATTTTTAAACAGAAACCTTTTGAGCCTTTTTTTTCTCTTTTGCAGAAAGTGATTCATTTATAGTTTGCATAAAGAGCAGCAATAAAGAAAATTATCGCCTATCTAAGTAATTATACTCACAGCTTATCAGTGTCTGAAATTGCACATCCAGCTTTTTCTAAACCAGGACTGAAGACATCCTGGCTTGCACATGGGTCTGATTAGAGGTACTTAATAATAAATGAAGATTATTTTTACTTCTGCTTTCAAGTTCTGTTGTTATTTTCTCTCATTCTAGTGTGCTTTATGACCTCTCTGTTATCTTTAACATCCTGTGAGAAATAAACATGATCTTTGCTTGATTTATAGAATATTTGTATCTGTCCAGTACATCTGGATTCTTTTTTTTTTTCCCAGATCTGGAAAAAAGATGATGGTGTTGGAATTGCTCCATTACTCCCTTCTCTGATCCATTGTTTAAACTATCATTTTTATTGGACAGTTTCTATTTAATAAATCTACTGCGTCAGCCATCCCCAATTCTGATTTTTTTTGGACATGGCCTTCATTCTTTTATATTTCACAACAAAGAACTTAAAAAAATATGAGAAGTTTACCTAACAGAATTGATTATCTCATAGGTCTACTTTCTTAAACACAGCTGCAGTTCCCAGTCCTGTCTGAAACATATTTTGACAATGGCAAAGCAGACTGTGAACTTATAGTACCTGGTTACCACATGTGCAGAGATTCTGATCTCCACAGAGGAAGTTCTGTTGTTAACATGGAGGAAATTTTCATGTCCTCTGTATGATTTTACACTCTACTGATACGACCAATCTTGTCTAGTTTGCAAATGAAGTATATCTCCATAAAGATAAAATAACACGTGGCTTCAATTTTTTATTAAGTTTACTTTTTATTGCCAATATATTTCATGGCCTTTCCATAGGTTACATCTACTATATACAAAATGTTGCTCCTTCTACAGTTGTTCTTAGGAAATAATAATCTAATTTGCAGTAATCAGTAGTTCAATTCCTTCTGCTCATCGTCAGTCTCCTTTACCTCCAGGCTGCTGTTTGGTAACTAAACTAAGCTTATCATTATCTACTATACAGAACCAGAAGACATGGATAAGCTCCTCCAAGTGCCAGCTCAATTTTGGAAGCAGGTCAGTTGTGTTAGTGTAGCTCTTACTCAATCTAGTTAAATGACTCTAAACCACATTCCCAGGAAAAAAAAAATACAAACCACAACCAAAAAGTATCATAGAATCATAGAATGGTTTGGGTTGGAAAGGACACTAAAGATCAACTAGTCCACCCCCCTGCCATGGACAGGGACCCCTCCCACTAGACCAGGTTGCTCAAAGTCCTGTCCAATCTGGCTTTGAACACTTCCAGGGAGAGGGCATCCACAGCTTCCCTGGGCAACCTGTGCCAGTCTCATCACCCTCACAGTAAAGAATTTCTTCCTAATATCTAATCTAAATCTACCCTCTTCCAGTTTAAAACCATTACCCCTCATTCTATTGCTACCTGCCCTTGTAAAAAGTCCCTCCTCAGGTTTCCTGTAGGACCCCTTCAGGAACTGGAAGGCTGCAATAAGGTCCCCCTGGAGCCTTCTCTTCTCCAGGCTGAACAGAATCAGAGAATCACAGAATGACAGAATATTTAGGAGTTAGAAGGACCTTGAAAGATCATCCAGTCCAACC
>NW_010164704.1:0-1442 GCF_000695765.1 Mesitornis unicolor | reverse complement strand
GGGAAGTGCTTCTTCAGCCCCACAAAGCCTGTGGTTTTGCGCTTCATTTCTTCACTGGGTAAGCAACGTTTGCCTCCAGGCTTTTATGGTAGCTGCCCGGAGCCTGGCTCTGAAATGGCAAGCGTTCGACATTGACTCGCACAAGAAAGGGGCTAAGACTGAAAGCTCTTGCTGTGTTTCACCTTCCCTTGGAAGTGCTTTTGTATCCAGCAAATCCTTGGGCTATGCAATTCTGTGCTTTGCTAGTCAGTGAATGTTCATCCCCATGTTTCTTGACTGCTGGTCGGAGCCGTCTGTCAAATGGAAACCATCAAGGTATTGTCCCACAAGAAAGGGGTAGGACTGAAGGCTGTTGCTGGGCCGAATCTTTTCTAGGAAGTGCTTCCGTAGACCCACAAAGGCTTGGGTTGTACACTTCTGCCCTTTGCTGTGCAGCCAATGTTTTCACCCGTTTCTTGAGTTGCAGTCTTGATCCCAGCTCATAAACAGCAAAGGACCGAGTCTTGCTGTAATACCAAAGGGACGCGGTTGCAGGACCCCACCCTCCCTGGGAAGCGCTTCCATAAACTTACAAAGTCTTGGGCTCTGTGCTTCTGTGCCTTTCCTGGAAGCCAACGTTGGCTCTGCATTTTCTTTGCTGCTGGCTGCAGCCCCGCTCCGATATGGTAAAAGGCTGGCTCCTGCACCAACATCAAAGGGACTAGGATGGAATGCTGTTGTGGGGCCTGACCTTCCCTGGGATGTGCTTCCATAGACCTACGAAAACTTGGGTTCTGCCATTCCGTGCTTCGGCAGTCAGTCAATGTTCACCCCCATGTTTCTCTACTCCTGGTCGGAGCCGTCTCTCAAATGGAAACAGTCAAGCTTTTCTGCCACACCAAAGATCCTAGGACTGAAGTTGTTGCCCCCCCCTTCCCTGGGAAGCGTTTCTATTTCAATTTTAGACTTTTTTGCACTTTCTCAGCTTTTTGGCTTTTATGGCATTTTTATGTTTCTTTTTCATCATATCTTAGTACTTAAATGCTTTTTGGCATTTCTCCTGATTATCTACTTTTTCGCTTTATTTCTCTCTCATGATTTTGACCTTTGTGTTGATATTATTTTCCGCTCTTTCAATATATATATATCGGCATTTTAAGGGTTTCCTGGCAATTCTGCTTTTTTTCGATCTTTTCATCTCATTAGGCACTTTTTCAGCTTTTTGGCGTTTCTGACAGATATTGGGTCTTTTGCTACCTATTGTGGCAATTTAAGAATTTCTTGACAAAACTGGTGCTTCTAGTCTTTTTCGCCTTATTAGTCACTTTTTCATCTTTTTGACGTTTCTTTTATATATTGGTGCTTTTGGATCATATTGTTGCATATTAAGGTTTTCTTGACATTTCTGCTGATTTTCGACTTTTTCAGTGTAGTTGGTACTTTATTTTTACATAATTTAAGAG
>NW_010164703.1:3523-5897 GCF_000695765.1 Mesitornis unicolor | reverse complement strand
CAGTTCAACTATCTAGGAAGTATTATTTCCTTGGAGGGTAAGATTGACAAAGAGATAGACAACAGGTTAGCAAAGGCATATAGAGCTTTTGGAAAACTCCATAACAGAGTCTGGTGCAATAAACATCTGAAGAAAAGCACAAAAATTAGCATCTACAGAGCCATTGTATTGTCTACCCTTTTATATGGGTCTGAATCATGGGTCATCTACTGCCACCACCTGTGACTCCTCGAACGCTTCCATCAGCGCTGCCTCCGAACAATCCTAAACATCCACTGGACTGACTATGTGACTAACGTCAGTGTCCTTGAACAGACAGGGGTCACCAGTATTGAGGCCATGCTGTTGAGGACGCAGCTGTGCTGGGCAGGGCACATCTCCAGGATGGAGGATCACCACCTCTCTAAGATTGTGCTCTGTGGTGAACTCTCCACTGGCTGCCGCAACAGGGGAACTCCAAAGAGGAGATACAAGGACTCCCTGAAACAATACCTCAGTTTTGGCCATATTGGCTACCATCAGTGGTCCACCCTGGCCTCCAATCGGCAGACATGGAAATACACCATTCATGACGCTGCTGTCTCCTTTGAGAACGCACGTAGAATCAGTCTCGAGGAGAAAAGACAACGCAGCAAGAACCACACCTTGCCAATACCGCCTACGGAGACTTTCTGCTGTGCCCTTTGCAACTGGACTTGCCTATCCCGCATTGGCCTTTTTAGCCATCAGCACACTTGCAGCAAGTGTGGGTAGTGTCCTTCCCTTATCTTCGTTCGCGAAGTCTAGCCATGTTGATATTTGAGAATATACTTCTCATCCACTCTTCAGATTACTGTGTGGGTTTTCTGTCCTTGCTTTCCTTCTCTTTACACCTTGTTTCTATGTGATCTCATCAGCAAATACAAATTCAGCTACCATCTGTTTGTTAATGACTCACAGATATACTAGTCTACTCCAGACTAATCTCCTTATGTCCAAACTGAAATCTCAGCCTGCCTCTCTGACAACTTCTCATGTATATGTAGTGACCATCCCCAACGCATCATGAATAAAAGAGAGCTTATCCTTTCCCACACACCAAACCTTTCCTTCTCAGTCAGTTAGCTCAGAACATAAGTCAAGACCCTAACTTAAGTCTTTTTCCATACACAAAAAATCTTTAGTTTCCACCATGTGGGTTTCAAGACTACATTAAATGTATAGCTCATCACAAGGAAACTACAGAAAGCAAGCTAGGTTGAAGTATGACTCTTGCAAATGCTTAAACAAACAGTATAGGAGACTCATGGTAGCTGAAGTTACAGCTGTTCACTAGATGCCAAACCAAGCACTCTGTTAATACAATTGGCATGTGTTCATAGTTAAAGCACTGCATAGCTGTACATCATTTAGGACTGTGGTCACTCTTAGGTAAGACAGCTCAAGTGAAGTAGCTAGGAGTCACTATCCCAGACTCTCACTACATGTGGGTATGGAGCTCTCCTGAAAAGTCTGACCAAAGTCTCCCCACAAGCAAACATCTATTCATCTGTCTCAATAAAAGCAGTATATTTCCAGCTTTGACAAATGCAGTCTTGCCCTTCCCATATCCAAGCAGATTGCTGCCAAAAAGATTGTTTTCCGAGCTATTCTTTGCCTTTCTCCACTGGTTCTTTCTCATTTCTCCCATCTGATAGGAGTTACTACTTTTCATTCTCAAAGCTTGGTGACACTGTCACATTTAACTCACTGTCGACACACTGACTTGCTTGTCTGTTTAGACCATATTGCTAGCCACTGTTAGCCACATGGTAATAGGTTGCTTCAAACTTTTTCGCATAACATACCTCATGCTTTGCAGAATATACTTATGCTTAACTAAAAAACAAATAATCTGTTTTCCTTCAACTGCTTCAATGAAGTTCCCTTTTCCTCTGTTAACTGTCCTAAACTAGAATGGTTAAACCTCTGAGCAACAGTACCTAAGTGGGATGACCTTAGTGTTGTCTCCTATGGGGACCCTGAAGGCTACTATCTACAAATCCCACCTTCCCTCAAAGGCAGAAATGTCTTTCAGAAGTCTCTTCCTAACGTCAATTATTAATGTCACCTTAAGGACAGATGACATCAGTGTAGGTGCTCAGAAAAGAAACAGTGTGCTTGAGCCTGTCCCTGCGGAGCCAAGTAATGCTTGAGGGTACTTGAAAACAGGCAACATACATCTCCCCCCACAGTCTTGCCAACTGTTCCCCTTAAACTGAGCACTCCAGAGGGAATATAACATAGTAGAGCAATTAATTTAGCCCCGGGGGCCCTCTTGAACAACAATATCGTAAAAACCTCTCTTGCTGACCAACATTTCCTTGAATCGTCCTACCTGTCAGCCTGTCATAAT
>NW_010164703.1:0-3492 GCF_000695765.1 Mesitornis unicolor | reverse complement strand
CCTACAACTAGTTCCTGTTTTCTCCTTCTGTTCCCAGCTTAGAAGATATTTGATACTTACATTTATTGGCCTGTGTTGGTACAGTATCTAAAACAATGATGTAGTTGTAGCTGAAGTTGCAGCTGTAGCTGATGTAGCTGTAGTCATCATTACAGTCAATCTTACAAGAGAAACTTCTAGTTTGGACAGAACATCACCACAGAAAGAAAGCAGAGTCAAATCTGAACTCAAGCAGTAAAATTTCTAACTGTAGACAGTCTGTGGGTGGCATGGCCTCCTTTTTATTCTTTATGGTATAACAAATTGGAGTTAGGAACATATGTACAGATAAATAATTTTTTTCTGTTCCAGCCTGGAAGACGATTACAACTGAAGAAATAATGAAATGTTTCATCTGAAAACAGAGCTACTGAAATGAGAATGTGTTAAGTAAGGGTATTGGTAACTCTGCTCTCTGTTTTTGCTAACAACTAAAGAGCTTGTGTGACAAAAAAAAAATAAATTTGTGAAGTTGCTCATGGAGAAGACTTCTACTTTCTGACATCCAGCCCTAAATCTGTGTTCTGCTAAAGACTTCTCTTCTTATAGGTTTGGTGGTTTGCTATTTTTTTCCCCCAACATGCTATTTTGAATTTTAAACATTCAATTTTTTAAAACTTAAGACTTCACAATAACCTTCTGGCAGAAAGCTACTGCCTTCTGTCTCTGCTGGCAAGTATTAATTCTGGTTATGGGTTCCCCCAAGCATCTCTTTTTAATGAGGATATGCTACATAATCAGCTATGTTCTGAATCAGTAGTTTTGCTTAGATAAGGGCAAATAATCCTACACCTTACAGAAAGATGCTTCTTCCTCCCAGAAAGCAACAACAGAGAAATGTGAATTCAAAATTATTAACATACCAAGCTGAAGAATGGGAACAAAAGGGGAAATCTAACCTTTCAGACCTTTTTTTTTTATATGGCATAGGGAAGCAAAAGGACAAGCTCTCAATTAAAAATAAATCCCTGTCAAGTTACCTTTAAATCACCCCGATTAGTACAAACAGTCTTGACATATACACTCCCCCATAGTGTCTATTGGGAATAGAAAGAAATATTGCCTCTGTTCAAACTCATAAATTTGGGGATTTTATGGTAGTACATTAGGTACTTAAAATACAATAGAGAGATTAAAGTCATTAGGTTAGATCATCTTCTGTAATTATCATGTTTAGGTACTGCAGTTCCACACTGAGCTCATGTCAGGATGGTGGAGATTCCTACAGGAATGCTGAGCTTCAGTTCCATGGTCATCTTCTGGCTCTTTTGGGAGTGGCAAAACTTCTGAGTCACACATGATTTGTAAACGTCACTGTGACAGCTACCAGAGTCTGCAGAGAGTCTAAAACGTTAGCTGGGGAGGTCTATGCTGTCCCATTTATCTCAGTAAGGTGACAAGTGATGCTCTAAAGGCAAAAAATGTTTATGCATATGCTTTACTGTCATAAGATGTAAGAAAGGAGAGGAGGCATCTTTGGCAGTGATAGGGATTCAGATCAGCTATTTGGCCTTATCTAGTCATTATGAGAGGAAGAAATTGCCTCTTGTTTAGCTCAACAGAGAATGAACTAGGTCCCAAAACCTCAGTAAAGCCCAAAAAATCCTGAGAAGAATGGCAAGCCTCGGGAAACAGTAAATCTAACCAGGGCGAGTCAAGGCCAAGCAAGCACATATTATATCATACTGGAGCTTCTACAGAATCTATTATGAGGAAGGTTAAACAGCAACTTCTCAAATTAAGAGTGCTTACTTAAATAGCACGGCAAGAAATTATACAATCATTACGGTTTTCAACTCAACTTAGACAGTCATAAATTTTTATTTGTGACTTTTTAACTATTCCAGCTCAATAGGCAATACAATGAAACAAAATTTAAAAGGACTGTGATTTCTTGGACCAGATACAATGCATAAAATTTGTTCTGAAAATCTGAGCCTCAGACTACTGCAGGCAAGAAAGCAAGAGTCTCGGCTTAAGCTTAGTGACTATTTCTGTCTTTCTTACAATCATTAGTGAATTCCACTCTGACAAGGAGTAAGTGGAGGGGAACGCACAAAGAGCCTGGGAAGCTCCGACTGGGGAATTCTGCACAGCATCTTGGCTACATGATGTCTGGTACTAACAACTATGAGAACCATTTTACTTTCACAAATGCAAAAATGAGTCCCTGAGGCGTTTTTAAAATATGGATGAATACTAGGACTGGATCCCTCCTCTGGAAGCGTTCAGGCCAGGCTCCGTACCGCAGTGGGGCTGGGAATTAGCGGGGAGAGCGGGCGGTGAAAGGCGAAGGCAGGGCAGGGAAGCGCGGGACGCGGGCAGGAAGGGAGCGCTTGCCACGAGATGGCAGCAATGCCCCGTCTTTCTCGGCAGCTTGCCTGGCCCTGGATAATTTTTTTTTTTTTTTAGTGAGAACCGCAACGTTTATACATAAATACAAGCTTATTACAGAGTCAACCTACCTTGTTCAGTGGCCATTCACCACCTTCTTGCAACTTACAGTGAGAAAACGACTTTGCATATTTCACCACGGAAGAAAAACTCATCATAAGTGAATAATTACAACCTTGAAACTACCTTTCCAAAGGTAGTTGCATTTCTGTCTTTCCTTCCTATGAGCCTTTGTATTTTAATTATTAATATAGGTAAGCATTAATTATGGAGCCAGGCCCAGTGTGCAGTGGTGGTAATCTGTACAATTCTTTCTGGATCAAAATTCGGGTTTGGGCACCCTTTTGCCACCCATTTGTAGGCAGGCCTGGCACAGAAACAGTTGCTGGCCAAGGGCATCACCTGCCAGAGCCGCGGGGACCTGTGACAGGCCACCCCTGGGTCACTGTTTCCTTTCTCCTGGGCTCAAAACCAACCCTGCAGGGCCCAGGGTGGTGGTGGGGAGGCCTCTGTCTGCATACTGCCGTGCCTGATTTGGGGTGGTTCTTTGTTCTGTTTTGGAAAGGATAGTTAATGGCAGAAATTCCTCTTGGCAACAGCAGCTAGCGGGAATAGCAACATGAAGACAAACAGCATTCCTCAAGGAGACGTTGGCTCCTCTCCTTCCCTCAGAAACGACAGCTTGTTCTGATGAGCAACTTGGAAAGAACGAGCAGGACACATTTTGGACCTGAAAGCCTTTCTCTCTCCCGAGTAGGGACCAAAGCAGTGGGGAGTTTCACCTAAGACTAGGGATTCCCACCCCACCCCAGCACACGCACCACTCGGCACCCCCAGTGTGGGTGGAGAAGCCGGGCTGCGGGTAGGTAGAGTCAGAGGACGGGGCGCAGGGGCAGAGCAGCAGGAGCCTCCCGGGCAGGTGTTGCCCTGGAGCCGCCACCCTTCCACACGCCAGGGGCCAACGGGGTGGTGGAGGGCCAGGGGGAAGCCTTCTGGCCCCGGGCGCTTTCGGGGGACGGTGTCAGCCGCCCAGAGCCGAGGCCAGGACAGGGGGGAGGC
>NW_010164702.1:36715-47687 GCF_000695765.1 Mesitornis unicolor | reverse complement strand
CCAAGGCCTTGAAATCTTTCTTCAATCCCCAAATTTTATGCATTTTTCATGGTTGTTTTTTTTTTCACCAGTTTATTCTCTTTTTCTGCCAAACTGTGAATTTATGGATCCCAACTAGATATAGGAATGTTAAACTACTGCAATCAACTCTGTAGTCATGAAACAGCCCAATTTTCCAAGCTTGGTGGCTGAAGGCACTTTTGGTCAAACTTCCAATTAAGAATATTTGCAGCACATAATAGCAGTAATTTATTGAAACTACGGCACAGTGAACAATACTATCTATACTCGTGTCAGTGGATGGCTCTCGATTAGCCATTTATGTGCACGTAGCTAAGCATATCCATTTATTACTATTTCCATTTGTTTTAAGAACTTAGAAGCCTAACTGGGGACCAGCATTCTCAAAACATTAGCCACATTTGGTGGAGTTTAGTCTTCAGTTAAATATTTAATCCCACTTTTTTTCCACTGAGCTTTCTGAGTCTGTTGCATTGGCGATAGCAGATAGATAAAAACCAGCTAAAAGAACAACATATAAAAAACCAAGTCGCGTAATGTGCATTTTTCTAACCAGAAAGTCCCATTAGCAAATAATTCAGGGCTAGCACTCCTGAAGAAGGAGAAACTGTGCTAAAGCACATTTCATTAACACAAATCTAGCTTTAATTCTTTCTTTTCCCTTGGTAAAGGTTGAAAGCAGGCAGTTGAAAATAGAGAGGTAGAAAGGAAGGGGAACAAACCTGGTGAAGGATCTAGAGAGCAAGTCTTTTGAGAAGTGGCTGAGAGAACTGGGGTTATTTAGTCTGGAGAAAAGGAGGCTGAGGGGAGACCTCATCTCTCTCTACAACTACCTGAAAAAAGGTTGTAATGAGGGGGGTGTTGGTCCCTCCTCCCAAGTAACAAGTGATAGGATGAGAGGAAATGGCTTCAAGTTGCGCCAGGGGAGGTTTAGACCGGATATCAGGAAAAATTTTTTCACCGAAACGATTATCAGGCATTGGAACAGGCTGCTCAGGAAAGTGGTGGAGCCACCATCCCTGGAGGTATTTAAAAGATGTGTAGACGTGGCACTTGGGGACATGGTTTAGTGGTGGAGTTGGCAGTGCTAGGCTAAAGGTTGGACTCTGAAGTTCTCTTCCAACCCAAGCGATTCGATGAAAGGGACAGAGAGAGGTGGCTTGTGATGCAGTGCCATCTAGTGATTCTTTCTTTCAAGAAAAAAAGAAAAACTTACAAAAAATTACATCTCCAGGTTAAAAAAACCCCTAAATTACAGGTCGGGGTAGGGGAGTGAGTCTAGCAGGAAGGCTGTTGCTGTAACAGTGTGCAGGTGTGAATAGGCTTCCCTCTCTCAGGCATCACGTAATGGGGATGTTTGGGTTGAAAGCCATTGCCACCTCCACCACCCTCTGCAGGGACACAGACCCTTGGTGCCAATTGGGACCGCGTCTCCCCATTGGCTTGCCAGTTTCAGGCAAGCCAGCCTGTAACGGCGCTTGAGTTTTAGGGGTCCCCAAGGCCCATGTGACAGGCAGCACAGCCTCTGCAGATGTAGCTGAGGTTCGCTTAGCCAGCACTTTGCTTCCCAGGGTTTAATGAGCTGCTGCCGTGGTAAGTAACAGCTCTCTGGAGGCAGCAACACATCAATGCTGTTACAAGCCGGTGCCTGAGCGAGCCTGAAGAAAAGCTGCAGCCTGGTGCCAGAAGCAGCATGGCCACCCCAAAGCAGTTAAGAGGACCCTCTTTCCTCCCCTTCCACCCTCTGAACCTCACCCTATCAGCTGGGGTTGAAAATGCAAACTTTTTCAGTGTGCACTGTCCAAGCTCTTACTCTGATTTCTAGACTCCTGGTCCCTTGGTGTTCAATTTGTTCACGTTCTCAAGTCTTCTCTGATCAGTCAGGAGAACAGGTTTGTGCCTTTTTTTTAATAAAAAAGAAGAAAAAATAATAAAAGCAGTGACTAAGACATTAACTGTAGGATTCCAGAGTCCTAGAGAAAAATATCAGCTATTGTGATTTTTACCATGAGCTCTGTAATGCTGGAGCCTACCTGTCTCAAAGACATAGCTAAATATAGCTATGTAATAAATTAAATAAATTAAATTCAAAATATTTCTTTCATGGTTGTGAAAACCTACAAAAATAGGAAGGAACATTTTCTTTAAAGAAAAGTAAAAAAAATTCTCAACAGAAGACTTCACAAACATACAGTTATCTCTGAATGCTGGCTATTACTCAAAAGCTGATTTATCCCCATTCTTCTGAACTGAGGGTCAGGTGCTGGAGTGGGTGTCTTCCAGAAGCCACATGTTCCCACGAGCTAGGCACCCAGCTGGGTGCTGGAAAATGCCACATATTTCTGTTTCTGCTTCCATCTGGGCTGAAGAAACCCATCCCTTTGTACTGCTCCGTTGCTGCCCCAGGCCAGGAGACCAGTGTGGGCTGCAGATACATACTGGGACAAGGGTACAGTTGCATGGTCTCAACTTTGATATGTGACCATCACATACATCCACTGCATTAGCAGGTGCTAATACGGGATTGCTACCTTTCCCTCACTGCAAACCTGTGTTTCGTCTTCTTTATTACTGACTGAAAGGAAGGTGAGTGAGTGGCAGTCTAGCCAACCAGCCATGAGATTTAGGAGTGCCAGTTATAACTCACTGTCTGCTATAAATTGTGGTGACCCTGTGTTTCCCTGAGCATGTGAGGCACAGGGGTGCTGCCTGGCTTCCACATCCAAATTCACTCTCTGGCCACGTCCAGTCCTCACTCTGAGGTGTGACACAGAAGTAACATCATGCTCTTCTTTTTCCCCTGCCTGACGTCTTCCCCTGGAGGGACCAGAGCAAGTGACTAGAGGGCACAAAGCTCTGCCTTTGAGATGGGGGAATGTTAGTAACGTTGTATTTTGCAAATGGGGAAAATAAGGACCAGAATTAAAAGCCAGTCACCCAAGGATATAAAATAACCAAATCAGGACCTCAAGGTTCTAAGCCATTTCAAAGGCTGGCAGACAGCTGCACCTCCCAAGGTAAATGAGTGGTTCCACTGGCAAATCCAGAGTAGTTACCTGATATGTATAATATATTGGTAACCTGAAATACTAGATGTATCTAACATATATATAACATAATAGCTTAAGGTAAAGTAGGTACCTTTAACCAGCATGTTGATACCTACTTGGAATTCAAGAAGCAGCAAACCAGACCTTCCTTATGGGCTTCCAGCCTTAAATAACAGAAGATGTCGAGAAGAAGTGGTTCTGCCAGTCACAGCATCCCATGACAAAGACATGCTCAGTATGCATGTGTGAAGGGACACACTGCCATTTCTCAGGAATCAGAGGCTGCAACAGGGTTGGAGGCAATCAAGATCAGCACAGGATTGTTTGTTTTAGTTTGGCTCAGCCGTGCTCAACACACTGATCCAAATATTATAAATATCACGCCTCTATCACAGCTTGTCTAATAGCAGCATAAACCAAAAAATCGGTAACAGAAATTTCCTGAAAACTGAACATAAACTGAAAATTCATGTTTAGAGGACCATGGTGTCAACAATTTCATGATTTACACAAAAAAAGAATTAATTTAACATTTGAAAACAAAATTTAATGGGATAGCACTAAAATACTGAACATTGAATTTATTGCCTTTCAAAAGCATTAAGAAAATTCAAGAACACAAGTAGTACCATTCATTATCACCTCAGTAGCCATGTTTCAAGCTGAAAGTCAAAGTACTGAACTTAAGCATTACTAGGACTTGCTAATACAGCTCAACAGTAAAGGAAGGAGGAAGGACTCCTTACGAACTCAAAGCCTGGAACTGAGGAAAATGTTCCAGCAAGGCTGATGCATTTTTGCCACCTGTGTAAGGACTTCAGGGTTAACTCAATACTGGGGAGTAATTCTCCCACAGGGATGTGATTTTTCTCTCTCATCACTGTAAGAAGAGCACTGGTGAGGGAGGAATATATGTTTTAAAGGATTACCAGTAACTGTTTTTTGAAAACAACAGGGTAAGGGCTTCTGGAACGGTAGATTAGCAGACACTGAGGACTTTAATAGTTCAAAGCTGACTGTTGTTCAGCACTAACATGTAACTCTCAAATTACATGAGATACAGGAAGTAGTCCTTTGCCCCATTCTGTCTTGGCAAGCTCCCACTTGGACACCACAGCCAGGATTGGGTGTCACCTTCATGAAGTATGTGAAGAAATCCAGTGGAAAGCAGTGAACAAGAGAGATCCAGAAAGCATGACATACAAGGAAGACTTGCATGGGGTAAAATCATCTAGCACTACATAAAAAGGTACTGAAAAGAGAAGTAGTAAGATCTTCCTGTCCATCATGGATGGGAGGAAGCGGTAATGATCTTCATTTGCAGTTAGGAGAATTCAGGTTGGATGCTAACACAAAGCATTTTAGCAGTACAGGTAGAAATACTAGGATAGTGTGTCTGAGAGACAGAGGTCTTTAAGGAGAAATTTAATAAACAAACAGGTGTAATTACAGTGGCCTGAAGCAGAGGCAAAGCCTAGACAAGTTCATTAAGTCCTTCAAGCCCTATTGCTCCATGAGCCTCTGATATTAAAATTCTAGTCTAGTAAAAATGAGCTTCTTTCCAGCTGCAAACACAAAATCAAATTACAAGTACAACCTGATTTCACACACACTAGTGTAAATCAGGAGGTGCTAAGCTAAGAGCAGAAGAATTATGCAGCTGTAGAGCCCAAAGAGATGGCATTCAAGATGGCTAAGCTAATGGATTTTAATATAACACAAGGTATATTTTAATATAACACAAGATATTTTTTGTACCCATACTAGTTTCTTTGTTCTGTTCTATTCCAGATTTTATAGCAATAACAACATCATCACCTTATTGCCCTGGCACCTGAACAGTGTAGCAAGGTGGAAAAAAATATTAACTAGGAGAAAAATATGATCTGATGCCCCTGTACCATGTTTGAAACCCACTGACAGAAGGTTTGGAGATCAGTTCATTTTTTATATAACTCCACTTAGTAAACCAATTTCTCACAAGTTTCACACAACTTTCTTTTTTTAACTGGCTAATTTTGTACATGGTAAGTACTAATTAAAAATGGAACCAAAGGGCCTAGCTAAATCTTTGATCTTATCTGTGCTCCAGTTTCCTCTATTTGTAACACCGAGATTGCATTTCTCTCATCCCAGACGTCTGCTGCATGATTAGTTCATTAAGATCTGTCTGGTGCTTTGCATATTCCCAAGTTATTAAATTAGATCATAGCAGATATAACAACCACTATTTTAGGAATTAATTCCCATTTACAGGACTTCACATGGAAGAATCTGAGAGATCTGTTTTTTCTTCCAAGATACACACCGTCACCGAGCATGATTGCCCTTGCTGAGATGAGTTGACAACTCTCCCAGCAGCCTCAGTGGGAACAGGATCAGCTCACGCTTTCTCACTTTGTCTCCAAGACCAACTGCTACCAACACAACCAGCACCCTCCAACAGGTACCTTTACTTCTGTGTCTGCATCCTGTCTCAGGGCAAATCCCTTACCCGTCATCTCCCAAAAAGCTGGGCTGCACCTTTATACATCTGTAGGTAGCTTGCTTTGTGCACAGGAGCATTTAAGTGTCCTTTCCATTTAGCATGAAGGGCAAGGTAGTCAGTACAACATTGGTTTTAAGGTAATTTACTTTTCGACAAGAACCAGCCTAATACCATCTACTGCCAGGTAGGATTCAGCTCCATTTAGTGCACACTGTGTCTAGCTGCACACAGAGCATCACATGAAGTAGTGATTATATTTAACTCTCCATGTGTGGACACTCTTATCCTAGGAGTAACAAGAGTGTTTTCCTGTTTAACCCACTTCTGAAGATAGATGTTGAATGTGAGTAAACTAAGCAGGAAGAAGATGCTCATATGCCAGGAGCTAATAAAGGAAAGTTTATCAGGCTCAGCATGAAGACAAAGTAAGACACACCTGAAGCTATGGATATCAAAAGCTCAGGCTCAAGGCATGAACAAATCACCTTAAAACACTTGACCTGAGTAGCCTATGTACTAGGAAACAGGTATTTGAAAGTGTGAGGCAACAGCCACGAGTTTACCAAGGGTATCTGGGGCAAAGTTTCATCACTTTCAACTGTCAATGTCATTGAGTCAGGACATCTTGACTTATCTGAGTGAAGCTATTCCCATGTCCACAGCAGAGAAGGTACCAAGCAAGAACAATTTTCACTGAACATTATAGTAATGCTCTTTCTTGGGTAGTGCAATAACTTCGTCACATTATTTGGCAATTGAGTCCTATACTTCTGCTCTAGCAAAGCTCCTTACTTTTCACTGCTTCTAAGTACTATATAATTCTGAAATAAGCAAGCATTAAATTCAGGTTATTAACTTTGAATTCCAGATTATGGTTTCCACTGTTTACTGCCACAACAGACTACTACAGAGGCACCTCTCCTCAGCTAAATTTAAGATTTTGTCTTCAGGCATAATAATACCTCTGAGAGTTCCTTGAGTCTAATAAGATATTTAAGCATATACTTAGATTTAAGCATGCAAGCTGTCCTCTGGAGTCAGTCAGAATTTTGTTTAAAAATAAATCTGTGGTTAACTCAATATACAGACTTTCCTCCCCCCCAGTACAATGTAGCTGCTATGGCAACAATCAGTGGCATAGCATTTGTGGTGAAAGGCGGTGTGTTTTCATTATTAAATGAAGATTCAAACCTTCAGAATTAAACTGTTTTACTAGCAGCTAATGTCCCTCCTGTTGGCTCAGCAGACCACAACTGTATTTATTAGTGCTGATAAGCAGCACCAAGACAATGATTATACAGCAAGCTCTAAAAGACCACTTAGCACTGCAGAATAAACAAGGCATTGACTTCCTGTACAACAGCTCACAGATAACAGTATGGGACAGATATTCAATCTGCAATTTGCCTTGGTAAAGAAATCTTTTCATCCACCTCCTCAAAAATTAACACCTAATAGACTCTGTTATGTAAATGCCAATCACAATCAAAGCAGGTAGAAGAAGGGATATCCAATCCATAATCATAAGTCTATAGTTTTATTGTGTGTGCAAAATATGCATTTGATTTCTCTCAGAACCTTATAGAGCAAAGAACAAATATAATATCACTTTGTCCACTAAAAGCAGATAAATATTTCCAACCAGCCAGAAGAAAAAAAAAACAGATATGTGGGAAAGAATAAACACAAAATATCAATGAAAAAACAACAGGAAGGGAGAAGTTACTGTCTGACCTGGAGGTCACAGGCAAGTTCGCATAAATTTCTGAAACTATTTTCTGTGTTAAAATACCTCAGTCCTCCTAAATTACCTGCTTTTAGGAGACGCTCTCAAGGCTGGTCCTAGACCACCTTTTTCGAACTTTAGCAGGAAAACTCAGTTCCCCAACAGTGTTCCCATGACTCAGTTGAAGCATGATGGGGTTTTGCAGCTTCCAGCTATCCCCTCTGCTCTTTCAGTGACCGTGCCTGGTAGAAAATTGTCAAATGTCTTTCCTTGACGGCACTCTAGGATCATTTCTACCCAGCATCTCGCTAACCCCTGCCACAAAGGCATACAGGATTTATATGCAAACTGAATACAGGCAAAAAAGACAACATCAACAGGAACAGTGAGGTCTTGAGAGTGTCTTGGGATTCAGCATGCTCTGATGCTCTGCATCAAAAGTAAAGCATGGACAACATCCCTGAAATTCAATTTAAATACATCTATGATAGCAAGAGACTAGATTTGCAACAGTATAGACGAAAAAAATGGTAGGTACTTTCCACAGCATATTCCTAAAGGAAACTGTATTTATTCTGACAGTTTTCATGTAAAAGAATGGTCACTTGTTAATAAAAGAAAATAAAAAAGCAAAAAGACTGAACAATGTCCATAAGAGCTACCTCACAGTGGATCCAAAAAGCCACTTTAACTCTGCTTAACTAAGCAGAGTTGGAATGGGAACACATGGATGGAAAATCTTTTGGCTCTGCTGCCTATTTTTGGACTTGTCAAAAACAGTTTCTCATCAAATCAATCATAACACCTAGATTTTTTCTGTTTCCAGCTGATAAAATGTTTATTGTTTTTCTCCCATTTACTTCTTTCATACTGCTATGCTTCTTCATGCACAGTAACTGAGCTTGCTTTACTTCAGCCAAACTTTTTGTTTTGGGCAGCCTGACTTCTAAGGTCCAGTACATAATGTTGGTCAGGTCGTGCACAACTGTAAATACCATATACCTTTCCACTTAAAATACACTAATATAAGTCTCAGCATAGTCAGTGGAAACCGGAAAAAAAATAATTATAATCTACCACTAGAGGTACCTGAACATTTTGACTGGCACAGGTTCGCATCAATTTCAGGAAAATTTCCAAAGATTCGATGCTTCAAAGCATATCACATCTGGATCTGGTCTAACACCAATCTAAAACCTAATAGGGACAAAGGTCCCTCACAGGAGCAACTTTCCTGCTAGCTTTTCAGTGCTTTGCCTTTTTGCTGTTCAATTTTCAAATCTGCAGAGGAAAAGGCAAAGTAGAAAGGAATAACATTAGAGTAAAAAGCTGAGAACAAAGGTTCTGAATATCAGAACCAAAATCTGTTTCAAGAAGTTGGTGAGCTTCAGATAACTACTGCTTTTGAATTTTTATGTTTTAAAAACATTTTTAAAGTCTTTCACTGTCTTTAACACTGGACACAGATCCCTGTGATAAAGCTCAGTAGGCTCCAAGGTATAAACCAGTATCTCCTCCTTGCCCAGAGGAACACTAGGAATTACTTGCTGGGAAACCATCTTTGACAGGCACATAGGAAAGCCCCAGGAAAATATTAATCATTACCCTGGGTCTCCTGCTTATAACTAAGGAGGCCCTCCATCCATACAGCTTCCACACTTTTAAATGGTCATACAGGACCCAGAATGAGACTTTGATGTTCTTTTTTGTTTTGACATTAATCAGCTTTTGCAAAAGTAGCAGAAATGTTTCATCCATTCTCTCTTTAATTTATATAATGTTAGGTTTATACATATGCAATAATTTTGTATTTCTAAAAGTTAAATTACTACAAGACTGAAATGTAACTTCATACGAGACTAAGAAAAAACCTTATCAAACAAAGGAGAGAAAGAACTAAGAGAACTTTCCTGTCCTAATATAAATGATCACTCAGATCTAAGTTTTCTATAGCTATCAACAGCTTTGGATCAAGATGATTTCACTTTGCAGTTCAACACTACTCTAACACCTCATAAACTTAGTCCTCATTTCCATGTACTGCCAAAAAAGCTTATAACTATCAGAATATATGCTTGCTCTAGCAAAAATCATGAACATACACACACAACACTGCGAATTACGTTATTGGGAAAATTCTTTGTGGTGCTTGAAAGAAGAGATACCAAATGGTCTTAATTCTGCACACTAAGGCAAACTGTTCCTCAAATACACAGCAACCAGACAGAAAGGAAAATTCATTGCTTGCCTCAGAAGTTTGTGAACACTGAGAAGGAGAGGAGACCTCCGTGGACAGGAGGAGTTCCTTCACCTCCTCCCATCCCATCCAAATCAATCAGCACTACAGCTCTACACACCCTTCAGTGCTGGTTTATATTTGGAACTTAATAAAGAATAAAAAATAGCAAATCATACACCCTCTCTGCTTTGGAGGAACAAATGTGCTAGTCAACGGAAGATATAAATAATCGCACAATGACATAACAAAATGCCTTATCCGGTGGCTGCGCTGCAAACTGCTGTCCATCAGCCAGCAGAGCTGCTGGAAGTACTCCATTAATCTCTTTTCCAAAGTGATGGATTCTTTTTTTGGGAACTAGCCCAGTTCACTGAGGAGTCATTTTTTCCACCCATCAGCTGAGATCAGTCACCAGTAACTCATCACTTTTGAGCCAGCTTGTGTTCTTCACTTGTAACTGAGACTTTCCAGTGCCAATACTGCAGCTGGCCTGCAGGAAACACCTCCAAACTCCCTATTCATAGTCTGGGCAGGGCAGAGGAAGGAGAGAGCAGGCAATCAGATACAGAGTGATAGGAAAAGTGTGATCTTCCTTTCCCTCAGTAACGACACCGTTTTCCCCCCATAGCTTTAACCTTTCAAAAACATTCAAGCAGCCATGTGAAAACCCACAGCCCCATGCATACTAGGCATAATAACTCCAGATTTTTAGATGCAAAGCAAAAATCTTAGTGCTGGACATGGATAAAGATGCCAAAGAAAGTGAACATGGCCACTCGGCTCTGGGGAATAGTCGATCTGGGTTCCTACTCCAATGACTGCAGGCATTTCTATTAAAAACTGCTTTTATGTTCCATTAGATAAATTGGGAAACAAGAGTTTTTGTGCCCAGCTCTCCAACTTTGTCACAATTTAACTTTAGGGAATGTATGAAAAATAAAGCTTTATCAGGGACTTTCATCCCCCCTTCCATTCAACTGCTAGGGAGGTTGGCATGAGACTGAAGTAATGAAGCTTCCAGACACGCAGATGAAAGCATTGAGAAACCTGGAACATTGTGATGCTAAATGCAGAGAGGACAGCAAGTTTATGCGGTGGCTCAGCAAGGCCTTGGGAAATTGCAGTGTGAGAAGTCACTGTCTAAATAGCACTGAAGTCTTGCTTTGTCCATCTAAAGCCTTAGGTGAATCTGGCTCTGTAGCTACTCAGCTTCACAAGTGCTTGCAGACACAAGTGACTGAGGGGGCATTAAAACAGACTGTGGTGTATTTTTGTCCTGGTAAAATCCCTTCTGAACTACCCCAAGAAACAGGGTCAAACTGGTAACCAGTGTAAACCAGTGAGGCTCTGTCTAGATGTACCAGGTGCAGATCAAAACTCTATAATCCCAAATGTGACTGGAGGGGTACAAGAACAGAATAGTAAAAAAAGATGATGGGTTTATAGGG
>NW_010164702.1:34782-36684 GCF_000695765.1 Mesitornis unicolor | reverse complement strand
TGGGAGCTTTACAGCTGGCTTACAAGAAAAAAGAGTGGCAGGGTTGTGCTCTCAGGTAGCTCCACAACGGGGTGGAAAAAAAATGGGGAGTTTTTGCATGCTCAGTTGCTCTCTCTCTGACTTCTAGTAAGAGCAAAGGCAGCATGAAATGAGGTCCAAGTTACTGTAGAGAGTTGCCATATAATGATATTTAAGGAAGAGTACAGGTGTTTATATACACACTTCAGCAGTTAACCATTGCATCAAGCAAAAGATATTCTGCCACTTCAGGGATTAAACCAGATTCATTGTCAGAAGGGAGACTGTGAAGATCCCACTGCAATCCTACTGTACAGTACGAGTGTGTAAGTGTGTATGAGAATGTGTACACAACACCTGCTTGCCTCGGCAGCAACAACATTTTTGTTGCATCTTCCCAGATACCTCAGAGCCAGCCATAAACAAGGGGACTTGTTGCTAGCTGGGCTACTGGTTCAGGCCTGGATCAAGTTAGTGCTATAGCTCAAAAGCTGGTGCTGCCTGATGACTTTTTGATGAGCAGCAGAAAGTGACTGAGTTGAATCCAACCCTTGGCGATAATACGGCTGCTGGCACCTTTGCTGGCAGTTTCTGTGCACACAGAATGAATTTCTTCTTTCCAGTCCTAGAGGGCAAAACTGAGGTCCTAATGCAGAAGTTATCACCTGACCTGCCTCCATCTGTGGAGGAGCAAATTTAGGTCTCTTGGGCTATTAATGATACCAGCATTTCTTCATAACTTCCCTACAGTTTCCCCAGATTTAGGGGTGGTGGAGAAAGCAAGTCTAAATAACCACAACGCAAACATTTTACTGTAGAAAGAAAGCACCACCCTAAAAATAGCACAGAGCCATCATTTTAAATTACACAGAGCAAGAGCAATACCGCTTCGGAAACTGTAATTTCAAGGTAATGAGGGTGTAAAGAGTGTGTGACCTTGCCCGTATTTCTTTTCCAGAATAGGTGGGGACGTGTCACAAATAGGTTGTTTCCACCCAGAGCCACTCCTCATTCCCACACAGCACACTCTGCCTCGCCACCAAGGGACAAAGTGCAGTCACCACTGTGGCCACTCTGTAAGAGCAGCTTGCAGCCCCTTTATCAGCATGAACCTGCGATGGGGAGCTGGTGGTGCCAAAAGGCAGAAATAGCAGCACTCCTTTTATCATCCGAGGTGGAGCGCGTTTCACGTCACACAATGCAGTGCCAAAAGGTCCATGGATGGGGTGGGGAGATTCCCCTCACATTTTCACAAGGCTCATCACTTAGTCTTGACATTTACAAGAAGCATAGGGAAAAGCTTCTCGTTTCCATGTGTGGCGACGTGACCCTAACCTCTCAGTTCAGGACATGGTTCTTATAAAGATTAGGCTGCACGGGACGCATCCTGAGGAAAGGGTGCAGTGCTGTCTAAGAACATGAACTGTATTAACCTTCTGGGGGGCTTGTGGAGGGAGAGGCGGAAAATGAGACAGTTGCTGATCCGGGATATACCGCCACCTTGAAACAATACTTTGGTCACACAGTCTAATGTCTCTTTCTTTACCTTTGCTCCCATCCCACTCCAGTGGAAAATTGTACTTCTAAGTGGAAAGTTAAGAGCAGGAGCTGTAGATTTAAACTGTGCTTGGCCAAACTTCCTATTGTGATGACCCGAAGCAGAGTGAAAGAATGAGCTGAGTCCTCCCAGTTTTGCAGGGCTAGTCTGAGTTCCAGGACCATGCTCCTCCATCCAGAATAGTGCTGCCCCTGGCGGTAGAGACGCATCCATTTATGCTGGAAGAACAAAGTATTGCATTCAACGTCTTCCTGAGGACTAGAGAGCACTTTCTTCATTCACACTTTTCCATTAACAAAGTATGGACCAGTCTCCCCTACAGAGAA
>NW_010164702.1:30879-34751 GCF_000695765.1 Mesitornis unicolor | reverse complement strand
TCCTGCTGTTTCAGATATCAAGTCTTTTGTGTGGAGATCTGCAGGCTCAGAAATTAGAACTGTAGCAAATTGTTCAGGGCCACATAGAAAAAAACAAAAACAGATTTTACATGAGGTTTGTGAAACCCTGAGCAACATCTAGTTTAGTTAAGACAGCAGGACCCTGATTTGGCAGCTCCTGCTGCTCTGACCATGCATGATGACTGCTTTGAGTGATCACCTTTCTCAGATTTAACTCAGAGAACAACTAAGTAGTTCACACATGGAAAGAGAAATAATGCTGTGAATTAATCACAAAAATGACCTGATCTAGCTTCAAGGAACAGAGCTCTTTAAAGAGCTATCAAAATCCAACAGCTTCCCAATGGCAGCTCCATGAAGTACAAGTCCAGCCTGTAATGGCTGTTTCCTTGAACCAAAATAAGTTTAGCTTCAGTACTACTTCATGGCAGTGAAAGCCAAATTACAATTTAGTATTGCTCAGAGTATTGCTACAGATTTGTGATTTTCATGTCCTGCCAGTCAGTCAGTCACTTTTTCTTTTTGTTCATGATTTGAGTGCTCTCAAAGGCAAAAACCAACACCTGTAAAACTTTTTTTTCCCTAGCTTCACCTGAGTTTAGTTCTCACTCATATTCTGGGTTCTTCAGAGCTATTAATTCTCTTGTGGTATAAATACCATCTGCTGTTACTTTAAGGTTTCTTTATGATTTAGAGGTATATAAATGGATTTACAAGTCACATACAGTGAAATAAGAACTACACAGACTCCCTGAATTAAAGAAGTCTGACCTCCCATCTTCCATTCTCACTTTTCTAAGCTTTCATTCTTGGTTCTCCTACCTCAGCTCTGCTCCAGCTCATTCCTACCAGATACCCAGCAGCCAGAATGCACACCAACCAACACCTTTTTCCTTGAGTTCCAGCAGTGAGCACTTTCCCAGATGCTTGGAGACCATATAAACCACATTACAACCAAAGAAAGGAATAAGCAAGAAACTTTCAGCCAGGAAACTTCTGCTTCCCTCCTCCAAAGTGACTTTCTTCTCTGGCAAGGTTATTCAAGCTCTTCAAGATATGACTGCACAATGAGAAAACACCCTCAACTCACTTTGAAGAAAATACCTTGCAGGTATTAGAGTATATTCTGTCCATAAATTGCCTCAGCAGCAAAATGAAAAATGCTTCACACTTCCAGATGCAAGATGTGCAAAGAGGCTTAATTAGCTAAAGTTCATATACTGCTTTGAAGATGGGAAGACCTCTGAATGAAGTGCTAAGAACAGATAACCAGAATCCATCTTTTCTGGTATTAAAAAAAAAGCGCAACATAAAAAGCAGATTGATGTCGCACAGAAAATGTATGCCAGAAAAAATGTCCAATCATAGGATTATTCATCAAAGTTTTACTTAGAGCCTCGGGGATTGTTTAGCTACTGGTATTTTCCAAGCTGTATCTCAGTCAGAGCTGTGATTTCACTACCTATTTTTGACAGGCAACTCAAATGGGACATTAGAATAAATATTGCTAGAACACTATCACATCTTCTTCAAAACAAAAAGGGCTCACAGTTTTGATGTTTAAAATACAGGAGATTTCTGACAGCCTCCTCAAAAAGTGATCTTTTCTGTGTCCGTCCAAGTACATAGCACCCCAGTTAAAAATGCTGTTTCTGAAGCACAGTATGTCCATTAAATATTTCATGTAACTAGGAGCAAAACAAGTGAATCTGAGTGCATGAAAGCTCCTTTCCAAATATTAATTAAGAAGGAAAGAAAAATTAAACATATTTAAAAATCAGACAGAAATGCACCTCTCATTGAATTTTTTCCTTGGACAGAACATTATAACGTCTTCACATCCAGACTCCGTAAACCGCAGTAACCCGGCCAAACCTCAGAAAGAATGACTGGAGGAATGACTTTCCTCCCCCAGTGGTGAAAAGCCACATTTCTCAGGTTAAGAAGTGTGAGGTGCTTTGGTAAACAACGTTCTGACCTGACCAGGGAGAAGTGGTACTGATCAAACCCTGGGAGAAAAAGAAAAGTGAGTCCTAGACAGGATGACAGCAAAACCAGAACCAAACCATCAGCTGACAAGCAAAAGTAGACATTGGTTTGTATCAGCTGAGAGGAATTTGACCTCCCTTGGGCCCTTGTTCTTAAAATAAGGGAACTTTATTATTTAGATGAGTCTAAGCACTTCAAATAAATAGCAGCTTGTGTTATAAAGAGCTCAAGAATCTGAAAAACTTTTTCTTCCAGGCCGCTCATGGAAACAAACTGAACGGGAAGGTAAGTTCTCAGACCAGAATGAGATTTTCTTTGGAAGCACATGGATCAATATCTCAGCTTGCTCTTCTTACTGGAGCACCACACTATGGAAACTACACAACTGAATAGTTATGCACATAACACGTATTTACTTTTTAAACACAAAGCAAAGGTTTCAAAACATCACCAACAGAGGAAGCAGCCTGAAGCTTCTTGCAGGAGTCAACTGATTTAAAAGAATCTCACAGTGCTGTAACAGCAAATTTATTTTCAAATCGCCAACAAACTCTTGTGCGTGCAGCTGTTGCAGGATGCCGGTTTTCATCGCTGTCCCATATGACTCAAAGCCACAACACCCAGAGACACATTTGATGATCAAAACCACCCTCCTCGCTGTGCATTTGAAGAGGCAAAGCTGACAAAAAAAAGTACTTATTAACTGTAGGAATATAATTATGGGCTACAAAAGTATCATTTTAATCCTCAAAATGCTTAGTGCAGTTCTGAGAGCAAAACAGCACAGGAAGGAGGTAATTTCCTAATCAAACTTCTAAGACTATCTTATCATAGCTACTCAGTGTCCTTTACAGGCAAAACTGACTCCAGTGTCTCCTTGAAAACGGTGACTGAAATACAGCCATTAAGCAGGATTGAAATTACCGATTTTCAGCTAACAAGTACTCATGTGAAAACATGGCTATTTTAGCACGAGAATCCCAAACAGAATACCAGACTGACATTCTGCTATTTCCACCAACAAGCAGTTCAGCATCCCTCTTGAGGACAAAAGCTTTCATTTTCAGCAGGTAAACACAGTAAATTCATTCAAGCCAAGTGATTGCAAACAAATCCATTTGAAAAAAACAAAAACAAACAAACAAAAAACTAAGGCAAGATTAGGAAATGTTCCTTTTGTTACTTTCTTTTCCTCTCAAAAAAGATCAATCCTTGAATATGCTGATTTACAGCTGCAGAAAATTTGACTTTTGCCTGACTTTTGTGTTGGGCCAGCCAATCTTGAAGAAAAAAACAAAATCTCTCTGTAACCGAGGGTAAACTCCCACTTTAATATGAACTGTTCCCAAAGGAGAAGAAAATTCAATTACTAAAATGGTAGCAGCATAATCTTTTCATTATTATTTCAGGAGCTCAGAGTTAATTGGACAAGTTTAGCACCCTGTCAATGAACATGCGTCCTTACTTCTCCACAATAAACGGTCTATATTCACTTCCATTTCTGTGAAACCAGGAGATAGCTCTCCTTAGCATGACTCTGAAAGAAGCCTTTTGCTCTCCTGGGGACTTACACAGGCCCCATCGTTATCATATCTGAGTACTCCACTACTCCCCTCACACACAGGGAAATGTTTAGATTTCATCTGGCAAGTAACTGCACAAAGACCCCACGTGCCTGAGGTGAAGCTCCACAAGTACTTAGGCCTCTGTCTCAACTGCAGTTTAGCATCTGTGGTTCACCAATTCATGTTGCAAAGGTCTTCTTGGACCTGGCAATCCTGCCCTCAGCTAAGCCGAGATGTGAGGTCCAGGACAAAGACTGAGAGGTCGCAAAGAGGTGGGAAACCTTGGCCAGCTCCACC
>NW_010164702.1:0-30848 GCF_000695765.1 Mesitornis unicolor | reverse complement strand
TTTCCCTTTCTGTCAACAGCACACCTTAAACCACAGGCCATATTCCATTCAGGACACTTGTGCTCCCTTCTTTGGGAGCATTGGCATTTTCAAGGAAATTACTAAGGACACCCTGTCCCAGAGGGAGGTACCTTAGGCCAAGCTGGTCCATGGACAACAGGGAGGACATCTGTCAGCTGTACTCCACCACCTCCTGTGCTTTAGAAATACCAGCCTAGCAGCGTGCATCTGCCCCTCTAGACTCATCACTGAGCCTTGTAAGTTTTTCCCTGCATCTGCAAACACACACGTGCACACACACCTATTGTCTTAGTAAAGCAGATGTTTCTGAAGCCAAAGGATGTCGCAACACATGATCCAATGTCGAAGACCCATGCTAGAAGAACTATTTTCAAAAATGGGAATAATTTTCCTCCCTTTACATCCTTTAAGAGATCAGAAATAGATGCACAATATGAAGGTAACACTACATACAAAGGTAAAGACTATTTGCAGTTTCAGCACACTTCTGCTTATCCTCTTGGGGATCATGCTGGCTCCCCTGTAAACTGCAATGATGTAGCAGAGCTCATGATGAATTCTACTCTATTGGGCTGTTTTGGCTGAGCTGGTACCCTCATAATGATTGTGCTTTACCTCATAATCTGCAAATCCCTTTCAACTGCTCCTTTACAGGAGGCAGCACCATGTACAAACAGTTTCTGGATGCATAACTAGCATTCAGCTGCATTAAATGCATCCATTTTAATAATGCAGGACTTCCCCCTTTTTCTCATTATACAAATAGCGACTTTACACGTTATAGAACAACAAAGCTAGTGCATTGAGGCTCCCTAAGTACAAGCATCACCCTCCAGGTGCAAAACCAAATGCTCAGAAAGGAAGGGAACAGAATTCAGTGAAGAAAATGGCCCAGTCACCAGGATTTCCTGCAACTGTTCTGGATCTCCTCTATTAATTACATTTAGCTTTCTACCGAATACTCTACTACTGACTAGGGTGGGGAGTGGGATCCAGGTCCTCCTCCAGCCTAGGATAATGTCATTAAATTTTAATTTTTTATTCTCTCACCACACAGAAAATCCATAAGCTTAATAAGAAGCTTGAAGCCCAATACTTGGACACTTTAGATGGCATCTCTTCTAGAGCCGAGACAGGTGTTGGGCAAACATCTTTCCAGGCTGAGCAAAAACTTATGCCTGAGCCCTGAGGACAAGACTGACAGGAAATTCCTCACAGTTCCCACAGGATCCCACCAACCTTTGTTTCTTTTGTTGTTATCTTAGAGATAAGAGATCTGACTCTACCTGTGAAGCTGGATCTTAAGGTATAGCTTTCTGAAGTTTGGCAATTCAAAGCTAAGGTACTAAAACTAGGCTAGCTTACATTCTAGTTCTGCACATTTTAGTTAAGTTAGGCACAAAATTTTCTTTGACCCAGAAAGTCAAGTCTGTTTTCATCCCTGAGAGTTTTACAATTACTTCTTGTTTTGCCTAAGTTACAAACACTGTGGGAACAAGGATGTAGCTTTATCTGAATATAAACATTAGAACTGATGTGTCTCCTCTCTAAAATGTGCCCAGAGTTTCCCTAAGCAAAGCTGCTTTCAAGCATTATACAATAACGGGATTCAGATATAAATATGCTACAATCCGAAATAGAAAAAAATAACCCTATGCTAATTGAGAGCTGTAAAGTATGGCAGATATATCACTACCTACCCATGTGAAGTAATCATCTCACACCAGTGATATAATCTCCTGGTGTTAAACAGAACTGTACTCACTCCATCTGTAAGAATTAACAGATGGAGCAACTCTTCGGGCTTTACGTAACAGTAATTAAACAAATCCTCACAATGGCCACATGATCTCATCCACAAGCCAGAGCAGCCTCCAAAAAAAAAGCTTTGCTGCTGGGTTGGAAAATTCCACGTTGCGTAGCCCAGAGAGCTCTTCAACAGCCGTCAGCCTGATGCCGCGGATCAGCCTGCCTTGCCCTCCAGGACATCCTCTTCACTGCACACTGGGGCAGAGAACAGAAAATCCAGAAATAAAGCAGCTGTAACCCGCACCTTCACCGTCTGCAGAAGAAAGTTCTTGGACTGCTTCATCTGTAAGATGAGAGACAGTTATCCATGCACATTGCTGTACTAGAAGTCTGTCTGAATAAGTAAAATAAGGGAAATTTCATACAATTTGGTATGTAGGAGAATTGCAAGCGTCAGTATCCCCACAGACAGGCCCTGGTACAAGCACGTAACCTCTCTTATTTCACCTGCTCAACAGCCACAAGCACCAGCAGCTCTCTTGTGGGGCAGGACCTGAGGTTGGAGGTGAGCATATGAAATGCAAGAATTCCCCATTACTACATCTCTGCTCACCTAAAAGGGAAAGAAATACCAGAATAAGCAAGGCACTTGAACTGAACCTTAACTGGAGAAGGAAGGAGTCCGTTACAGATAGAAAATCCAGAGAAGAACAGTATTTTGTATTTTCACGTGCACTTCCCTCCTGCCCAAAAGTAAGCATCATCATTAGCACCAGCAGACCTCCCTTAGCTCTCCGAGGCACTAGACACAGAGATGACCAAATGGGGAGTTCACCCAGGAGCTCACCTGTGAGAAACCCTCAGAGCCATGCTGGACATGGAGCTGCCATCTCCATACCCCTCATCTGGGGTTCCTGTAGAGCTCTCTCACCTCCTCACCTACTATACCACCTCTCTATAAAATACTTCAGATATCTTGGGCCAAAAACACATAGGTGACACACAGGCCTTCATCTCTTGTGCATAAAATACACACAGAAATCTCTCATCACCTTTAACACCAAGCCAAAATCAACACCTAAAAGAAAATTCAGCTCATTAAAACTGAACCTAGACCAGATCCAGGTGGGGGGAGGAATCTACTCAAATCTACTTATTGTGTAATATCCCATCTGCTGTTGCTGAAAATGCCCATCCACCCCTCAAACTAAGGGAGCGTTTCACAGCTTTTGGGTTCTTTCTGATCTTGCAAAGAGGATCTGTTAAAAAAAAAAAAAAAAGAGTCATAATTGGCAGAATGAAACATGCACTGGTATAGCTGTTCAGTTCCCTCCCAGCCGAATGAGTGACTGGGCAGGGGACTAAAAACCAAACCAACGCAGATGATCTGCTGCCACCACATGGTCATGAATAGACCTAGGCAGAGTTTTAAAACGAAAGAAAATGTGCTTCTTCAGAATACATCAACTCACTAAGCCTATCATTTTTATGTATTTCCTTAACTCATGTTACGGGGTAATTTGGGGGTACTTGTTCCAAATCCATCAGATGACCAGGTTCCCAGCCTGCCTGGTAGGTTTGCCCTGCAACCGGGATGTGTCCAGACGTTCCAAGAGGCTCAGGCCTCATCTCTGGGGTACAAGTTATTTTCAAAAAGTCTCCTAAAAGAGAAAAATCAGCTTTTCAGCCAACTCAGGACAGATGAAGCAAATGTTCCTGGTGAGCAGCTCTGGAGTGACATCTGGAAGGGGAAGGTGGAATCCATTCCCACTCAAAGACCTCTAGAGAAGTCCCTGGAATGACTTGGGCAAGGTGAGGACACCACCACCAATATTTGTTACAGTGACTCCCCTCACCAAAAAGCACCTAGAGAGAAGAAACTGCCTTTCTGCAGATGTAATTCAGAACACCACGTTGGCTTATTTATTTTTACTAAGAAAAGTGCAAATCCCAGCTTCAACTTGGCCACACTTTGGAAAGAAGAAAGAAAAATACTCTCTGGAAAATACACCATTGAAAGGTACATTACACAAAAAAAAAACCACACCAGAAACAAAAACTATCTTAATGAGAAATATCAAAATAAAGGTGTGGATTAGTATTCAAGGCCTAGAGGCTCCTCTAGACTGTATACATCAGTTTTACAAGGTAATGCAGCCTTGCGTATCATAGCTACACATCCTCTAAAAATGTTATAAACTGCACAAAAAATAAAATTGCATTTTCTATTAACTCCGAATATTCCTCTGTATTTTCAGTGTGCAGAGGAGCAACAGGACAATTTGGTACTCTATTCTTTCACGTCTCATCAGTAATTATATTTCATCAGTTTTTTTGTAGTTTAGAGGTGCCTTTCTTTTTCCCAGCAGCCCTGAAAAATTATCCCAATGACTCATTAGCTCTTCTCAGAACACAAGCGTTTATGAAACTGCATGGAGCTTTGTTTACCACGAAATTCAGCTCAAAACTTGAAAAACAAATCATGAAGAGCTGCTGTAAAAATTCAATAGCAAGATAGCCATCTTGGAGGGAGTGGGTGGGGGAATATGTGTCCAACTTTATTTCTGTTTTTGTGGAACATTAACAAGTTTGTGAGATACCCAATTTAAAAAATAAGCTCTGTGAATGGATGAGGGAAAATTGCCAGTGATTTTACATTTTGGTGATAAACATTTCCAAAAGTTCGTTCTCTTGGGAGTCACTTCCAGTCTCCATTAATGAAGAATGACACTGTCTGTGATGTCACCAAATATTTGTGCAGGGATGTGAAAAGCACCATCACTGAGGCCTAGAAGTAACAAAAGGCTGCCATTTCAAAGCAGTTAGAGAACTGGGGTGTCCTGGGACGATTCAGCTGCATACCATAAAGCAGGTTATAATTAAAATGTTTATTGTCTCTGTATATCATGAGAATTTCAGGAACCCATGGTCTAATACCACTTAATAGATTAAAAGGTACTGCCTTAGGCATTTAGCGTGCTGTAGCATTAGTCCTTGTCTGACATCAGTGAAGTGCAAAATGGATTGGCACATGGACCATGGTGTTTATAGTGGAAATGGGTTAATTCCTATTACAGTATCATCTTCACAAGGTGCTTGTCACTTTGTCCCTCAAGGTAATTCACCAATGACAGCTACAGTCATATATCATCCTTTCTCCAAACTGTTTTAGAGGGATAGATTTTTGAGACAGGAATACTCAGGAAGCTTTAGGATCCATAAGATAAGCAAGTCATCTGTCTTGGGGTGCGGACTGTGGATTGTGTAGTTCACACTGATCTTCTTATTTAACATGAAAGTCTGCATTCAACATTAGCATTTGGGATTACTGTTTTCAACTGTCATTGATATTACTTGACCACAGTTTAAGAAGAAATGGCCACAATCACAGTCTGTGTTCCAGAAAGCCATTCATGCAAATTACTGTCATGAATTTTACCCTGAAATACTTTCGTTTACATATGTCAGTGCTTTATTGTGATGGTCTTGACCTCAGTGAAGAACTCGTAGGAATCCTTAGCCCCCTCCCGACCTATGCCTGAGGCTTTCATCCCACCAAATGGCAAGTTCAGATCTCTAACGAGCCAGCAGTTGGTCCACACCAATCCAGACTGCAGTCTTTTTGCCATCCGATGAACACGTCCCACATTGCTGGACCACACAGTGGCTGCCAAACCATATTTCACATTGTTGGCTCTTTGGATCACTTCTTCTTCTGTATCAAATGCTACCACACACGTCACAGGACCAAAGATCTCTTCTTGCATACAAGAACATTCATCCTTTACTTCGGTCATAACTGTGGGCAACATGAAATAGCCTTTCTGGTTGCCAGCTGGGAGTGCCAAGGAATCCACTCCCTCTCCACAGAGGATTTTGGCTCCTTCAGCTTGGGCTTTCTTCACATAGTTCCTTACCTAGGGAAGGAGCAGGAAAACATCACTGCTAAAGGACACCAAATCCTGAGAGTTCACCTCTCCAGTCTGGGCACACGAACAAGAGCCCCTTCAATATCTCCAACTGGATTGTGCTGCCTTTACTTCCCTCCTAAAAACAGGAGGTTATTCCCTAGCTTTTGTTGTTATGTTTCTGTAACAGTAAGGCTGGGTATGTCTTGCTGTAAAACAATTTTTCTCTCTCTCTCCAAACTTCCTAGCCTAGCAGGCAACACCGCTGGCCCTTCTCACTAAGTATAAAAGAGATAGGGTCTCTGGCGAAAACACAAGTGGTCCCAGAGCCTCCTTCCCTTCTACCAGGAGCTCGGGCAGTTTGCCATATATTTCATGCCACAGTTCACTCGTTTACTTCAAGGGATCAGTAATATTTTCCTACCTCACAGGCAGGCTTGTTAGATGTTTACATGCCACTAGGATGATGAAGCCATGAATGCTATTAGAAACTCTCATCAATAAATAATTACAGCTGTTTCTGTGGCTGCTGCTGTCATATGCTACCTTGAATACATAGGACATGCTATTGATCTGCTTCTGCTGTTCTGAAATCGTTGCCTGCTTTCTCTCCCTCTAGAAACACCACAGAGATACCACAGGGCTTCTTTTTCTCCTTTTAACCACCTTGGTAGGTCAGACTCGGAAGACCTCTGTGGTGCCGCAGACCTAGGAACCACTGGGGAAGTAGGTCTTTCTGCCACTCTGCTTCCGAACAGGCCTGGAGAACCTGCTGAGGCATCAGGAAGCGCAGCAAAGCTCTGCCTTTCTCTCACTCTGTGGTTTTTGGTCTGCTTCTTGCTTATGCTGATTGTGTCAGATTGTTTTGAGATGTGAGCATCTGCTCTCCTGAACTCTGGCTGACATCACAAAAATTAATTTCATATAAGCCACTAAAGCAGACCATCTTTAACTATGCACCATCTCAGCTGCCCTCCACACATATGCAATTCCAAATTACCGCAAGCTGTCCTAGGTAACTGTGCATTTCTATTCCCCAGAATTTGTCAGAGAGATATGAAAATAAGACTTCTACCTTTTAAACTGCCTTATTAGGCAAATAAGTGATCTTAGAAGTGCAATATTAAAATCCATGAAAATGTTGCTGAGCTCTAAGATTTGTTAGTATAAACTCAGGATTTAGAATTAACCATTTTGAATTTTTAACTTCAAACAGGAAGAAATACTGTTTGTAATTTAAAATTATTTTCCCCATGGAGCTGATTTTTCCCAAGTAATCACATTATACCAGGCCACAGACAACAGAAACCTTATCAAAAAGATATCTTATAATGGCTTTGAACCATCATTCGCCAGAGCTAATCTTGGAGAGGACATGGTCCTTTCCATACATGTCTGAAATCACCTTTCATAGCCCTCTAAAGGATAAGATCTTGTGAACTCCACATAGCATCACCTTTTCTAGATGCTCTTTACTTATTAGTGCTCCCATGTCGACTGCAGGATCTGAGGGGTCCCCAACATTCCACTTCTTAGCCTCTGCCACAAACGTCTTCAAAAACTCACTGTATATGCTCCTCTGAACAAAGATCCTGGAGGTGCAGAGACAGATCTCACCCTACCAGTGGATGGGGTGAAGGGGGGGGGGGGGGTTGGGGGGGGGGGAGGGGTGGGTGGAAGAAGAATAAAGGAAAAACAACAATATAAATTCGTATTACGTTATACCATTGCCAAGTATTAGGAATCACATCCCAGAATAAGACTTGTGTCACAACATAACATATACTGTGAGGGTGACAGAGCACTGGCACAGACTGCCCAGAGAGGTTGTGGAGTCTCCATCTCTGGAGACATTCAAAACCCGCCTGGACGCGTTCCTGTGTGACCCAGTCTAGGTGATCCTGCTCTGGCAGGGGGGTTGGATTGGATGATCTTTCAAGGTCCCTTTCAACTCCTAATATTCTGTGAACATGCTCAGGAGAGCAAACTACATTCATCAACACTGCAAAGAAGGATTTTTCCCAGATTAGAAAGGAAAAGAGATGAAAAGGCAAAACCACAATAACAGGAATGTGCAGTCACTTACTATTGCAAGTAAATTTGATTTTTCATTGATTACATGTTGTCTTCTCCAACACTTCTCATAGGAAATGTGATTTCCAACTCTGAATGATCTGTCTTCATTTCCTGAAAATCCCTAATATCAAGCTATTTTTCTGAACATTTACCCTGATGTAGTTTCCTGGCTTTGATGATCTCTCCTGAGGATGGTGATGAGGGAACAGGAACATCGGTAGAATTCTAGGGGCAAGTTTCCTAATTTAATTCCAACAAATCACCAAGCTTCCCACGTACCCTCAGAATGGGATTTAAAGGAGCTGCTGGAGGGAAAAGCAACTGCTGGAGGAATAAGCAATATATTTTGAGAGGGATAATGGCTTCTTGTTATCTTCTGACAGCACAAAGAAGAGCCCTTTATTACTTTGTTCCCCTACTTGTGGAATAAAGAAACCTTTTTAATATTTTTCTACTTAGGGTTTTTGCTCACAGCAAATGCAGGATTTGGACCCAAAGGTACATGCACATGAGCGCGCACACGCTCAGATACACGCACACGTCCTGCTGCAAACAGGGTTTTTACACTACAGAGGTGGGAGGCACCTGGTTGGCAAAGCTGGACCGCAGGGTGGTGGGGATACACTGGCTCAGGTCGGCATCGTCGAAGACGATGGCGGGGTTTTTGCCTCCCAGCTCCAGCGACAGCCGCTTGCAGTGCGGCGCGCTTTTCTCCACGATCCGCTGGGCCGTCAGCGTGCTTCCCGTGAAGGAGATCAGAGGCACGTCGGGATGGCGGACCAGGGCTTCTCCCGCCTTGGGGCCCGTTCCAAACACCACGTTCACCACCCCATGGGGTAACCCTGAGGGGAAGAAAGGCACACAGTCATCAGAGCCTCTCCCTTGCCCCGGGGGTTTCACTTCATGGTGTTTTGTCCTGGTAGTTAGAAAATTACCAGCAGTTCTGGAGTGACAAAGACTGACCCTTAACTTGCATAGCAGCTGAATCACGTGGTGTTTAACGACTCTGGGGGTCCGTGAGTTAAATGATAAAACCAATCCCACTGATCAGTCAAGCTTGCCTGACATCCATCATCAGAGACCCAGTTTTCAGCCGTTCATTTTTCTTAATATTGCACCAAATACAGCCACGACACAGCCACCGAGAGCTAATTCTTGGTCTCTTACACTCATGGTTCCTCTGCTGGCACCATAGACTTTGGACATCCTTACATGGAGTGCAGGAGGGGGAACCGAGCCACAGGAAGACTTTTCATGAGAAGACAGTGGGGAGGAAAAACTGAGCAATAGCTGAGGTGGGGAGATGGGACAGTATGAGGGCAGGGAGAGCTTTTTGTTTTCCAGTGCAACATTCAGCCACAGAAAACACTCATTCCCAAATTCTTTGAGTTTTTCTGATTTCTGCAACAACAACAAAAAAAATGTGCACAGACAAGCACTTCGACCCCATTCACCCTCCCTAGCGTGCTACGGGACTCACCTGCTTTCTCCAAGAGCCTGCACATCATCCAAGCAGTGACAGATGTCATCTCACTTGGCTTGGCAACCACAGTATTTCCACATGCAATGGCAGGAGCTATTTTCCAGGTCAACAAGTACAGTGGCAGATTCCAAGGACTGATTAAGCCAGCTACAAAGCAAAAGCACAAAAGGCACGAGTTCAGACTGCTGGGATACAAAACTCATTTCTCTGACCTGAAGCACCTACACACCAATTCACATTTATTAAAGAAATTTGGCTGTGGCTTTTATTTCCAGACAATTGTACAACAAATTTGCAGCTAGGAACATTTCTCATAGGCAGGCAGCTTTAAAAGATTTGTGCAAATGATCCTAAAGTTGATCAACTGAACTCTGAATAAATTTTGCTGCTTCTTCAGGACAAAAATCTTATATTCACAGGAAGCTTTTCAGTGTTTTCTAGGAAAATTAATGCAAGGTTAACCATAACCATCATTTACATCAACTGATTTGTGGTAACACTATGTGTTAGCAAACAACAAATAAAGGTGATGCATTAGCTCAGATCACTCTTGCTTTCTGTTGCTCTTCAGAGCTTTATTTTTCCAATTTTAATATTAAAAAGAGCATGCAAAACATATAGTGCAAATTTTCCCTGACAAATTTTAGCCTAACTTATGAGTTCCATAGTTTATCAGTGTACAAAGTGCTGTTTCCACAAATTGCTGAATGATCAGGATTTTTTAATTAATTGCCTTTGGGAATACTTTCACCTTACATATTTATAGTGAAAATAGTGAAAAACCATCTGTTATCGTTAGGTGTGACTGCTCAAAAAAGCCAGAGAATTTCTCGCCAATTGATGGAGCAGATGCAGTGAGGCACTTTTCCTTATGAGAGCAATTTTAGCAGGAGTACTCACGTTCTCCAGTGCTTACAAATACCTTTAAATGGGTCCTCTAAGTTAGCCACTTTTTTTAAGTAATTCAAGTGTGAATGTGAATCTCTTTAGACAAAACATCTAATAATGGAATCATTACGACCCCAGCTCATTATTTCTGAAGCATCAGCAGCATCTAGTGGCTGCGTTCAGCAGTTCCCCAGCTACAGGCTGTTTCACCCACCCATGTGCACTTGCCACAGACTGAAACGTCACCCTGAAAGCAACTACTGTTCCTCCAAAGGCGAGGAGGACCTGGCTCTCTCAACAGGAGCAGCAGTTCAGTGCTTCTAAACGGTAATACCCACACAGACACACGTACAAAACACAAGAGAGATTTTGAGGGTAAGAGCTACCAGGTTAAAACAGATGTTTTTATGGCAATTAAGCATTCTTTTTACCATGAAGTAGCACAACTGATTTAACAGAAAGTTGCTCGTGCTTTAGCAAACTAGATGTTTTTAGCACATGATTCAGAGACAACACATGCTTTTGAAAAGTCCCTTTTTCTTTGTTGAGCCACGGCTGAAGCAGACACTGTGCCAAGATTTCAGTGTTTCGCGAACACCATACCAACTCCCACAGGTGCCCTCGAGGTGTAATGCATGCAGCCCAGGGTTGCCATCTCGGTGCACTCTGTCGTGTGATGAAGAATGGAAGAGGCAAAGAATCGGAAGTTGTACACGGCCCGAGGGATGTCCACCGTTCTAGCAAACGTAATAGTTTTTCCTGAAAACAAAAGCAAGCACGCTGCTATCAAGGGCAGAAACAGTGCCTTAAACTCTGCCCTGAAAGCTGTTTTGCGTATTTTTTGGAAAATTACTTTTGTCCTGTGCCCAAGTAATCCCTGGCACAGTGCAACCACAGTCAATAACAACAGCTCCCCTGTAGTATTGCATTCCAAATATCTAACAACTAAAGTCAAAGTCAGCAATTCTGAAAAGCAAGAATGCCCCCAGAATCCCAAATCAGCAACTTCTGCAAAGTTCATGCACATCAACTCCAATTTGCACCAACACCTCATACCATAGTAAAAATCTGGGCCATATCCTCTATCTCAATATTTAGCAAGACACTCTACATTTGACATCAACCATTCCAATTTTTACCCTGATCCTTTGACTCTGCTTGTGCAAATGCTTCCAGGTCGTGTTCAATCAGGTCTGCCAATTTGTTCAGGAACTGAGATCTTTCCAGCGGGCTTTTTGAGGACCAAATTGGGAAGGCAGCTTTGGCAGCTTTGACAGCAGCTTCCACCTAAAAAGGGAAGAGACGGATGGTGAATATTAATGGAAGGCCTTAGAAAGAACATCAAATCAGCAGATGAACTCATATCCAAGAGGCTAGTAATCCAGATCACACTGTTGGGAAGACTGCATCTCTTCAGAGTCGTGACTATTGATAGCTTCTCCATTTTCATCAGCTCAAGACACTATCCCATAACTCAAGGCAGCTTCTTTTCTTGACACTCTGTATTTCACTGTAACTTTTGCTTTTCTCTACATTCCACCAATTTGTGGGCAACCCTCCAGGCCTGGAGGAAATGCTGGACTGGTCAACTGGCTGAATCTTGTTTCTCATGGGGAAAACTGTAAGAGTCTTCCACAGCAAATACAGCCTTGGCCTAAATGACCACAGTCCTTGCAACACGAGACATCAGCCACACCAGGTGATGATGAAAGTAAGGGGCTGGGGAAGGAACAAACTGTATTACTTACTTGCCTTTGGTTTCCATTTCCATTTCCCTTTCCCCCAGCTGGTTCAAGACAGGACCAAGAATATATTTACACAAATGACACTGACAAAAACTCTTAACCTTACCTGATCACTGCTAGAAATTCATTAACATCCTCACATTTAAAAAAAAAAAACAACCAACCAACAACCCATTAGCTCCTTTCTAAAATTCTTGGGGTTTAGTCAGTTCTGTCATCAGATACCTAACAAAATCTACAGATATGAAAGATCATTATATACATTTCATATAGATGCATACCGTTCTTGCTAGTATTTTACCTGAGATGTACCTAACTACTACATGGTCCTTCAGTCTGACCTTCCTAGTCAGAATACTAGCACTTTTCCAAAGCAGATTAGGCTTCAAAGGATTAAAATTCACCAAAAAGTATTCTCTTCCATCAGTCATTTCCCTTAAATGAAAATTACTTGCATCTATTGATTTATAAACAGTACCTTCTCAATGTTGGTTATCAATCTAAAGATGCTTACCAACATCCTTCCATATTTTAATTTACTGTCCTGTTTCCCAATTTTTGTTTCCTATGTATTACTTCTTAATTGCTTCCAGTGTCAAACATATGCATCAAGGTGGGCTTTTAGCCAAATCTGTCTTAGTTGGTTTCCCATAATTTTTGCTCATAAATTTATTTAGTTTTTGGAAATCTGCCCAAGTCAGTAACTACGAGGATGCTGATGGAAGATCAGTTGGATCGTTCTGACCTCTCCTCATGTTGCCACATTGCTGGTTCCCATGCAGTCACTGAAGACTCCTTTTCATGAATTTGACAAAACTGAGTTCCGAATTTGTTCCTTCAGATCACGATGGGTGTTATAAAAACCACTACAAAATAATTTTATAGGCACTCCAGTGATGTTTTACTAACGAGGGCACAAAAGTTCAAACTAATGGAAATACTATTTTTTTTTCCTCATGCACAAATTTATAGTTTCCCTAAAAATAAGGATGAGAGTTTGAGGGCCAGAACAATACTGGTACAGAGGCTGGGGTGGGAATACACCAACTCACACAAGATCACACGGATCACTGGCCAGTCTCAGACTCTCTTGACTGTACTTCGACAACCCACTGCTCAGGCACCAATGGGGCAAGCTGTCTGCCACAAAACTGCTGGAGCAGGACCAAAGCAGGCCTGGGAAAGGGGAACTGCAGCTTCTTGAGCGAGTCAGGTGTGGGTGGCACTCTACCCTGAAAAGGCTCATCCTCTGTGAAACCAGCCTCACTAATGAACTTGTTCTTCCACCCTCCCGTCATTAGGTGCCATTGTGGTGCTGCTTCTCATCTGCCCTCTCCTCTGTGAGTTTTTCCACCAGGTGCTACCTGCATCAAGAGAGGGCTGGTGCGCAGTTAAGGCTGGTATCTGCATTTTTAACCCTCCAGTGATTTTAGAGTAAGGAAGATGTTGCATTTTCACAGACAGCGGGAAAGAAAATCAGCAAAGGAAGAAATGAAGTGGCAGTACATTGATCTAAGGAAGCAAGGTGGAAAAAAGCAGAGAGATTTGTACAGGGAGAAGTAAGAGCATACAAAGTTTAAACAGTTACTTAGTTTGAGTAGCAAAAAGCAGCCAAGAAATTTGAGCCATAAAGAAAACACACGTAAGAATTCAACTATGAACTCGTGTCTGAAACACTTCCTTCTGCTTCCCTCTACTGCACAAGACAGAGACAGAGAAAGAACACACAATCCAGAGCTATCATAAAAGGTCGATACCAAAATACCCCAAACTGCCCTCAGGACTTGATCTTTGCTCTCACAGTGAATCAAGGTTCTTTAGAGAATGTTTTTTAAGGATAAATTTGACAGGACTAATTTGACCTCACCAGTCTGTCTTTTGGAGGTACAGGGCACCTGTTCACCCTGCTTTGGTGCTGCTATTTAAAGATTTCTAGCTATTAACCCCTGAAAAAAACATTTGATGTTTTTGGCAGAAACTGGCTGAAATGGCCTCTTCAACAGACCTAGTGTTAAATTCCAGGGTCAGGAACAGACTTCCTGTATGTCTCCTTTCTGCCTTGTAACCCTCTATTAAAATTAACCAAGAGGAAACAAAAAAAACACAAGAAGACATTGAGCCTTGCTAGAAACCATCATCCTGAGTTCTTTGTCGAACCTGGGCCTAGATGCTTATTTTGAAGCCTTCAAATACCCTCCAAGTAGTCTGTGATTGCACTTAGTATCCTGCAGCCTATTCCATCAGTCACCAGCAGACGCCAGCTCTGCAGAGCCCAACCTTCTTGTACAGTTAGTTGTCTAAAGGCAGGAGTAAAGCACTTGCTGACTTTACAAGTGTCTTAACCAGGCTCCCACTGCTATGCACAGCCTCTTAACTCAGAAAGCTGAGAGAGAAAAGCCATTGCTCTTAACATATATTTGAACTATAGCTGCAGAAGGGCTAGCAGCCTATTTTTGTTAGGCTCCTCTGGCATTCTCACATCTCTCTGGTTTTAATGATTTTGCAAATGAATGAACAGGAAGATTTGCACCTGCACATCAAAGAGAAGTCTTTTCAGGCATAATTAGGGTTGGCATGAACAGATGTATTCTAGCAAACCCAACCTGTTACTCTTTAACCCTTGGTCATCAGCATCTAGCAAATATTTACCAAGTTGAAATTACAGTGCAAAGGTTTCTGCTGAGAAAGCAAAAAGATGTCAACAGGACTGAAATGCAAGTGAAGGGAATAGCTACACACAGTGGCAGTTTTAAAAAACTTTCTGAAAATACAATCCACTACTTGTCTATATTTCCCAAGCCCTTTGTGTTATCCAAGCTTTTCCAGTCATTTCTCTCTTTGATAAATCTGGAACACTATGTTGTACATACAATTGTAGGTCCCTTATAAAGTAGCACCAGTTAAACTGGGGCTCCCCAGATGCACGTCACATTGCCCATCCACAGCTGAACACATACAAGGTACAAGGAGACTTTCATCCCACTAGAGAGCACAGGACTAGGAAACATTACATTCACGCAGAGGACAGACTGCGTTATATGGAAATGTACAATACTCGCAGCCACTTCATCACCTCCACCCAATATCCGACTTCTAATAGCAAAACCAGAGAGGTCTGGATGCCTTTTACCATATTTCAGGGAAGAGCCAGCAAGCAAAAGTTCCTTTTAAATGACAACTGCAAATCATCAAGATGCTCAGGAAGAACATGTTTAGTTGTATACAGTGCTTCTAAGTTTATCCACAGAAGAGAAACCCTTTTTTCTCTGTTCCAGATGGTTTATACTCACTGACAGTTTGAGCATTACTGTTAACTTACATACAAAACATCTCTTACATGAGCTGAAAGTTACAGCAGCTTTGTTATCTATACCAGCCTAGGACCCACCCTGTAACTTTCTAGCAGCAAAACCTAAAAAATAAGAGTGTTCGCTGCCACAGCAATAGACTACACAGCATTGCAATATGATCAAGAACTTACTCATTTAAACATTAAAGTCTTCAGCGTTTTTCTGTTATCTCACCTTCAGCCTCCCCCTCTCAAAATATTAATGCTATATGCACTTAACGTTTTCACTTCTTTGTACATTTGGATAGCACTCACCTCTTCTTTGCCACTGTCTGGCACCTTGCAATAGACATCTCCAGTGGATGGATTATAGGAATCTATATAGGAGGCACAAGGAACAAATTTGCCATCTATAAAGTTTTCCAGCACTAAGAGAGCCTTTGAGTGAGCCATCGTTAGCTGCTTGCTTTATCTGTGATTTTTTTCCTACGAAGCATCAATTTAGATTAGTAGGTCTGTATGTATTTGCACAGTGAGTCTGAACTCCTCCCCCTCTCTCTCCGTCTTCCCTGCACCGCTCACTCACGAGTGGGAACGAACCCTGGCAACAACAGCAGAAAGGGGGGAAAAAATTACTATTTCTGTGACACTTGGGTCTTTTCTAGGAGTTGCAGCAGGGAGGCAGGATCAGCTCAGTTGTTAGAAAACAGCTCCTCTGCATCTATAGGAAATAAAGTACTGAAGAAGGGGAGGAAAAGAAAGGTTTAATAGGGAAATTTCTCCTTACACCAGTTTTTCAAGCTACAGTCTGAGGATATTTTCCAACAACTACGCAAAATAATTAAAGACCCAAACACCAAGCCAGGCACCTGCTCCTTACCGTCAGTAGACACAGAGAAAAGATACTTAGACTTGCATGTCTGCAGCTCATGTTCATCAGTACTTTTCCTTGTAACCTCAAAACTAACACTCCCACCAAAGCAAAATATTTTTAACAAAAGAAGCTCTCTTTTTTCCATAAGTATCCCCAGACATCAAAAAATACAAGCAGCTGAGTGAACCTTCAGTTCAAAACAGCTGAGAAGCACAATCCTACCTGGTACACTCTGTTGTCTGTCATCACAAATTCAATTCTTAAAAGCGAAGCAAGACACCAGCTTTTATGCTTTCCCTTCCATAGATATTACTTAATTATACCTTACTATAGAGAAGTCTGTTACATATCATCAGGTTTCTCTTTAACTTCCCAAGAACCCAAACTGCCTGGAAAAAGCTGTATAAGAGACAATTTCTCTAAGAGAAAATGTTTAGACTATCAAACTGTGCTAAATATTGCATGCCACCTCCTTGCACTCCAGAGATATTCAAAACTCTACATCCAGATTGAAGAGCAATATGTTATCGCCAGGAGACTGTGAATATCTCAATCAACAGTTTAGGAAGTTTTTGCACCCTAGACCACTGCCAAGCCATCAGATTTCTTGTGGATCAACACGCAAACATTTTGATCGAACAAAGGTGATAGATTTTTGTTACACAACTACAGATCCTTTCTGCATCAACCAACTGGCATCTCTGGGCAGAGTTCAAATCAGTGCTGAAAGGTAGTGCAGTCATGCTGAAACTGGATTAGGTAATGCCTCTGGCTCTCCCAAGCTACAAATCGGTAAAGCACGCAGTCGCTCTTCTGTCATCACAGAGTACGGAGTCTCAAAATTTAACCTAATCATGAATGAGAAGCATTATCAGAAGTTCATCCCATATCACACTTCCTTGTCCACAAACAGCAAGGAATTTACTGAAGTCTTAAAACTGAAGACACATTCTTCTGCCCGTAGCCCTTCAGCTGTCCCCTGACTTAAAAGCTACCTAAACATTTTCAAGAGTTGAAGGGAAGTTCAAGTGGAACAGATTCAGTGCAGGAGCTTGGCAATACGAATCCCTGGAGTCCAAGTGCACTGCAACCTTCATGGCTGACATGTTGAAACTGGTAAGTATCTAAATGCAATTTCTGGACTATAAAAAGACATAACAAATAGTGATAATTCATAAGCTTCAGTTTTGGCAATAACTGTTTTCAGATATTTCAGATTCATAAGACTTTACAAAAGTAATTTCCACATAAAGCACTGCTGACACTTTTACAAACGTGCATGCAGTCAGCAGTACAATTTATCTATGTGGTCAAGTGCAGGTATCTCCTGAACTGTAGCTAAAGCATGTAAGTGCAAAAAAAGCTATCCACCAAAAAAACCACGTGGGAAGAATAAGTATGGACCGTACATAACTCTGAACTAAATAACAGCCACCTTTTTTCTGCTTTTCACTACCTAGGGCACAACCTTACCTTGGTTAACCCCAGTGACCGATGCACTGGAGTTAGTACTTTAGTTCCTTCCCCACTGTACTAACTATGGTCAAAGTGGAGTTGTCTCCACCACACACTCATGTACAGGTGCTGAAATACCTGAGGTCCTCTCACACTTCCTATGGAAAAAAAACCTTCCAAGTTGTAGTAAAGTGTGTCTGCCCTGAGCTTACACTGGTGGTGGCAGGAGGACCCTCTTTTCAGCTGTGAGATTTCGCCTGCCCATTACTGAAAAGCGGGAAGGAGTTACCAGCTTGAGTAAGCACAACAACCTGGCTTTAGCAGACACTGGAAGATTAAACTGCCAGCTTTTGTTCAGAAGACCACTAAGTTTGGATGAAAGAGATGTGTGTTCACAGTAGCTGCACATGAGAAAAACTGAAATTCTTTCCACAGAAAGACAAGTCGCATGTCAGTTTCGCATTTTAACTCATAAGTTTACACTGAAACGTCTGCGATATGGAAAGTAAAAAACCATTTAACACAATATAGAAGTGTTTAAATAACAAAAGATGAAGGTGACAAAAATTATGCTCCAACAAAGCTATTTTATTATTCTTACAGTTTAAAAAATAAAATTAGCCAATCTTGGCACAGCTTTCACTACACAAGAGCAAACTTCTTCTTTTAAATAAGTTTTGGGACAGGGAAAAAAAATCCTGGGCTAACACCACATGCCACTCTCTTGAAACCAAAGTAAATAGTTGTGTGGTTTTTTTTCACTGAACGTGCATTCAACCTGACCCTAAAATATATTAGGCCAATAAAGTTACTTAACTGAAATAATGTGCAGCAAAAAAAGCAAATCAAAGAAAATATGTAAACAATTTATGTCTGGAAGTAATAAGTTTGTTTCATGATGATTCATTGCCTTTTTCTCTAATTCAACTTTCTAAGATTTTTTCCATGAAGCTCTAAGGGCTAAATTCCACACGGAGAAACACATAAGATTCTTGAGATGGAGTAGTGCAACAATTGCAGTTCCTTGTCAGTTGGCATCTTGTTCTGCAGTGGGAGAGACTGATGAAGGGCTCCGCAGGTGTCTCACACGATTTAGCTTTTGTCATCATCCATCTTCTCCTCAGTTAATTGCACTTGTTCCTTCAACTGAAGTAACTGGATTCTTAAACCGAAGTTTGGATATCTTTTGCATTTTGGTTGGACGTTGGAAGTTCTGGCACCACTTTCTGTGGTGGTCATTCTTTAATCTAAAAATGTAAGCAAATGGAAAAAAACCTATGGTGAAAAATGAAGTACTAAATGCAAAATGATCACAGCTTTTTTCAACACGTTATAGTTAGCTCTGGAAAAAATAATTCCCTCTGCTCTGAAATTCTCTGGAACAAGATCACACGTACTGAAATAGCAATTCCCAAATAACAATCAAAGAGTTATCTAGTCCTGAATTCTAAACACATTGGGCATCACGCACCTAAACAGGACCCCATTCACTTCAAGTTAAATTTAATGAAAAATGGGTGCAAGATTAAAGCCCTATTTCTGGATCCTATTCAAGACCAGACAGATTGTTAAGAAAGTTAAAGCTTCATAAGGCCCAGAGCCTCTGACAGACCTAGCGCATCATTCCTACGCACACAGGAAAAAAAGTCAGAAATTCTCATGCCCTAGTTCCAAGTTCTGACATTAAATGACTCAGCTTTAAGTCTCAGTACCAGAACTTGGTTAGTGTGATTAAATTCCTCGCCCTCAGGCCTAGAGTTAGAATTTAAATTCTAATCCAAAAATTATAGCAAGATTTTTTCAAAGTGACAGAGAGAGGGACAGTCCTATTTTTGCTCCTTAATAGAAGGCAAAACATGTCTACTTAGTCCCACAGCCTTTGCTTCCTTTCACTTACACAGGATCAGAAAATGTCTACAGGCACTGGTAAGAATCAAACGTACAACTGTCTTTAATGCCAACAGAAAAGAATCTGGGACCCAAACTAGCCACGGTAAAAATGGTCAAAACTTCTTATTTACAAACTACTTCCAGTATATTTATACAGGTAATTAAATTTCAGAAAGACCGATGTATGTCACTCAAGAGAGGAGGAAAAATGCATAACATTCAAAAATTCTAGAGTAATTTTTGCTCCTAATAAATTGAACAGAATTGTGACAAGTTTTCCTCACATCTTGCCGAAGACCTGTGTCTTTTTCAGCAGAATCAATTCACTTTTTAGGACAAAAGGTGTAAAACAGCTCTTAACCATAAAAACTAAATGCTGTGTGAAAGTCAACACTGTTACTTTACAGTACAGAAAATCCATTACAAAAATGCCATACCTCTGTGACAACTCCTGCAGCAATAGTGGAACCACTGTAGCGTAACATAAACCTCCCAAGCTCCTTGAAATCTTTATACAACTCTAGAGCAACAGGCCTTTGAGTCTGTAGTTCTATTAGAGCATTCTGTCCTTTAGTCAAGAACCTGTAGGTAAATAAGCAGAAAACTCTATATATATATTACACATGCATAAATGAAAAAGACAACAGTGAATAAATGGAAAAAATCAACTTAAAGAGCCAAAAGTGTAACGACCAAGCTTGATTTCAAGTATAACCCAAGCCACCAGACTGAAAACTCATTCATCTGAGCATACCTTTTAAAAAGGCATCCGAGTCTTTAAAAACTTCTAGGGAAGGGCATTCACCACTACATTCAGTAAATTTGCTTTTAAGTTAATTATTTCATTAATACCTGCTTTTTCACGTCTAGTAGAAATCAAGGCTTGTTTCAAACCCAACAACTAAAGAGCCAGTTCACTGCTCTGTAGAAGTCATGACTTTTCTTCCCATTACCTTTCAGCAACACTTTCAGGTATGCAATTTCTGGAAAAGGATTATTCTGACAATGTTGTATGTATCAAATAGCATTTCTATCCAGATGCAGCTTTAAATAACTGAAGGGATGTTACTATACTTTAAGTTGTATGGGAACACTCCCTAAATCTCTTTTTCTCTGACCCACTGTCAAGTTTATTTTAGACAGAAACCCATCTCCAGAATTATACCAAGGATCGTATGCTATTACAGGAAGAAGAAAATGTAAAAAATTTTTAAAAATCCTTTAAGCGTAGGGCTGGTGATCTAGGATTCACTCCCAATTCGGCAAGTGACCTTAGGCAAGTCATTTTTCTTCTCAGGTACTCAGCATTTATCAAGTCAGCAGGAGGTTTTGCACTTTGTAAAGCACTCTGAAATCTAAACATGAAACCAGCTAAAACAATGAAAGCATATTCTTGTAAACACATTATTGCTTCATAATAGAACCTGCTTGATATACCATATATTAATCAAAAGTCAGCCCATTTCTTGAGTAATTATTAAATATTAAAAACACTTACTTAGGTTTTTTCTTTGTCACTTCGCCAGTGCTTTTGTGCAGGACACTCAACAGTCTTTTAATAGTAGCAGGTTCACTTATGGTTTGATAGTGTAAAAGCACCTAAAAATATTTTTTTCCATTATTAAACATTCAACAATAACCAGAAGTCATAGGTGTTAATACCTGAATACATCAACTTCCTTAAAGACCGATTTTTTAAGCAAATGCTTATAAAACTTCTCTCACACTCAGTAACTCCTTTTAGTTCCTAAAGTTTGTGATATCTACAGATATGACACAAAGTTCATGTACTAGTTCACCATAAATATATTTTTAATTCTTAAGCATTTTGCTTTTGCCACTTCAGTGCAGTTCTGTAGCATGAACTAATATTTTATTTATTTTTAAAGGTATCTTACAAGGCGTGAGCTTTCTAAAGGACAGCCTAGCCTAACTGGTGGAAATCATGTTCTCTGAAATGGCCTACAAGCCAGTGAGAATATGCGTAAGCAGCCACCATAGCCCCTTGCATCCTCTTCAAATTACAGAGGAATCCGTACACAGAAGCACTTCTGGACGCTAAAAGCCTCTCATACTCAGGGGGTCAAACATTGCGAGGAAAAACCTTGAGCGACCTGTAATGAACACAGGAACTTTCAGAGAGACTTACAGGAAATCCTTTAGTGATTGGAACCTCAATATTGAAGATGAGAACCCGAGCTCTGAAACGAGTGCAAACTTTAATAGGTTCCTTGGGATCACAAAATACACAGCCAACGCTACAAGAGAGGTGAACAAAAGAAACTGATATGTATCTGGACATACAAATGTTAATCACTGCACTGAAAAAAATATAAATATTTAAGGCAAGCAAAGCAAAGACAACATCACTTCGATATAATCCAGGGAGGAGAGAACCAAAAAAAAAAAATCAGGAACAGTGTATTAAAGCTTGTAATGAAATTAATTCCTAGACAATGTCTATGGTGTTTTGCAGGTATGCATGAAGAGCTCTGTCTAGTTCACTGAACAATTACGTCCATTGCTAATCAGTTTCTAAAAATGTCACTGTTTCCTGTGCGTAGGTACTTTAAGAATTAGACTTTCATTCAGAGATTAATTGTTCCAGATGAATAGCACGAAATACTGCAAGGTGCCCAAAATTGCAGTTCTGCTGCCTGTAACTCAATTATCTTTGTGGATAAAGGAATATCATGATCAGGACTCTCAAAACGTAAGCTCTCAGCAGCACTCATTCCCAAAAATCTCCACATTGAGTTAAAAGAAAGCTGTTGCTCATTACAAGTCAATAAGGCAGACTAGACACATCTTTTTCACAGTGGGCTAGTTTTAGCCATCTAAAATGAAAAGAAAATTAACCTCACCCAGAAAACCGTGACTGAGGAGGATAAACAGCATGATTAAATGTATACATGAGATGTAATCAAATTTCATCAATATCAAGAGGACTTTAAACTTGATACGTTTTCTTGACAAATCTAATATATCTCCAGAAGATGAATGACATCAGGGTAACGAATTGACTCAAGCCTTCATTCAACAAGTAGAACAAGCCTTTTCCCCCACCCCCCCACCATTTACCACAGAGAATCACACCCCACTATGAACTGGCAGTACAGAAAAGTCTGCACTTTTCCCTTAAAACTAGAGCATAAATTTGCGAAACTATCAATGCAAGGAGTTTTTCAAACACTAGTTTGAAAGTTTGCTGTCTCAAGTCCAACTGGAATGTAAGAAAATGGAACCAATTATGGATCCAATTTCGTAGCCTGAACAACAACTGACACCAAAAAGCTTGAGGCTAACACTTAGCTTGAAACCTATAGACTGAAAGAGACACAGATTTCCTATGTCTCACTGAATGTATCAGACCCCTCCCAAAAAAAGAGTCAGCAAAACATTTACCAAAACAAATGTTACAAGCAGCTAAATGTGTTGAACAAACAGCTTCCATCAATTCCACTCATCCAGATTTACTTACTGGTAAGCAAGGGCAGTTGTTTGGATGTGTTTTGTTAACATGATTTATGATTTGATAAGCTCTTCAAAAATGTTTTGTTTTATTTAGCAATAAGGATTTACTTAATTCAGCAATTAAAACATCCAAGGGTGATCTCTTAAGGAAAAAGGTTTTGAAGGATACCAGTGTCAGCACTAGGGCAAAGTATGAAAACTAACAGTCTTCTTCTGAGGCTGCTGTTGCACATGTGGCAGATGTTTCCAACGTCTGTACGTGCAAGCCAGGTGATAGGCATCACTTCGGTTTTAAATATCCTGGTAGCCACATCATTCTTCAAGTAAACCGCTGATTGTTAAGTGTAATAGTTATAAAGCTTTTCATTAAAAACAAACCGTTACTTAGACTGAAACCCAGTTCTGCTCACTTGATTTTGATGATATCCATGCCGGTCAAAGTGAGACTAATGTGATCTCCTGCTGCAGCCCAATCAACTGGTTCATCGTGCAGTGTGATTCCTGGAAATGAGTAAGAACAGAACCTCACAGTGAAGTACCTAGGTTCTGAGTTACAAACAAACAGCTCTGTTTGGGCCATTTGTGCTTCATCAACCATTACTCATCAATTTTCAGTATGAATGGGTTGAGAGTAAAAGCTTTTTAACTGAGAAGACTGAGGAAGCATTTTTCACCCCCCTTGGTGAGGACTCACTATTCTTTCACCCCACCCTGCACAATAACATGGCTTTATTTAAGCCAGCGGAGGGGACCTGGCACTTGTCACACAGTGCAGATGACGCAGTCCTGAAAATGCCGTAGTACAAATATCTCCGTATCTGCCCCACCCATCCTTTGAGGCATACACACACCCTAGACCGCATCTTTCATATACTTTAACGCTACTATGTCAACTTTCATTTACCTTAAGTGGATTTGCTGACTCTTTCATAAAAAAAGCGTAACTGATGCCTTTCGTTCACGACATTGTGTCTATTAGAAAGTATCTTTAAAAGTAATTTAATTCTAACTTTGATGTATTTTAGTCACTTTTTTAAGTAGTGTTGATAATTATTTCACATATACGTGTCATTCTCACAGAGTAAGTGAACCTCAGCCTCTTGAAATAAAAAAAACTTAAATCCTAATGTGCACACTACTATGATAAATTAACTTATATCTTCTTAACATTAAATATAAATAATATATACTTAATGAACTAATACACCCAACCTTCACCTGCATTTCCGCCATATGAGAAGCAGTACATAGAACTGTAACACTGGGGATACTCAGACAAAACATCTTCTTTCATGCTACTTCCTCTGCTCCCAAAACAGAGGAGTGATACCCATACAGTGGTCTGATACCCACATTCATCCACATTACTGTAACACGCCTAGGCATGCAAACAATGTGCATACAGCCATATAAACAGGCACATTGAAGAGCTTCCCAAACTAGTACTGAATGAGCTGGTTCTGGAACAGAACAGGACAGTCAAACCAGTACACTGTTGAATTCAGGCTAAACAGTTAGCCACAGAAATGTATTCATTTATTTTGAGGGCTTAATTTTTATTCATTGGTCAATGTAGGAAAACCGTAATTTTATCTTTCTGTTTGAATATTAAAAAATAACTGCAGTACAAAGATAGCAAGCTTAATCAGGAAACAGATAAACATTTAATGTCTTGACTTAGATATTCCTCTTTTCAAAAATCAAATGTATTGAAATTTAAATCCAATTTTCTTCTCTCCTGTAGTTGCTCAGGACAATTATATCCTGAAAGTTGGTATATAACGAAAGGATCGGTGGCAAATCTCATGAACATCAAACAGCTGAGACTTAATTCTCAAGCTTTTTCACATCTAATTCCTAAGATTAATTTCTGAATGTTGTTCAACATCCTCACACTTCCTAACAGCAGTAACACTCCACAGAAAAGCTGAATATTAATGATTCCTGTACTGCATATTCTTATAGACATTGCTGGAACTCAGATGTTTTTACAAGTTTTTTATAAAGCAATGTCAAAAATAATAAGGCTGTAACATTTGGAGTATCTGGTAAGGTACAAAAAGGTATAAAAAAAACCCTCATGCAAGATTTCACATGCTCTTCATAGACGTATTTATACGGACACAGTCACATCTAAAGAAATTCGTTTTATGCTTTCACATGTTATGTTTGACAGTTAGTATCAGTTTGACAGTCTGTTACCATTTCAGTAACTGCTTCTAGCCCAGTATTGACCTGAAAGTAAACACACTTCTGAAGACTGTACCTTTTGCAGTGCAAGTTTCATTGGGAGGCATTGCCAGAAGTCGTTCTCCAACTTGAATATAGCCTGCTTCTATTTTACCAGTCACACAAAATCCCGATCCTTGGTCTGTAACAAACACAGTATTAATTTTAAAAGACTTCATAATAAGGTCGATTTCCCATCACAAGTTAGCCCTTCAGCAATGCATAGATAAGTTTTTAATATAATGAAGACCAGTTTTTTCCCCTCTCAGTAGCATTCAGTACTTGCAAGTTAGCCAGCTGTGCATCATAACGAAAATGAAACATTAAATTCAAAACCTCTAGATGTTACATTTTTCAGAGCTAAGGGAGAAATATCTTCCTTTAAACAAATGTACGTACATGAAGAAATGTTTTAGTTTTTTCAATAGCAAATTAAGTCCCTTAATTTCTAGCAATTTTATCTAATTCAGCACTTTCTCACTACAGTTACAGATAAAAACACATACCACAAACCTCTCATAAAAATTCTCATGCATACAGGTGCAAATTCCTATGCCATTTACTGTTTAACTGACTCAGAATCCTACATGCTCTGTCTGCACTTAACTTTTACTACTGGAAAGTCAAAGATCGATTCAGTCCTATTTAACATGAGGAGCTATTATAACTGTGGATGACTTAAGTATTTCTGAATAAAAGATCTGCAAAGTTCTTCTTTAATGTCCTAAATACTCTGTTCATTATTTGAATATATCAGTTATTTTCAATAGATGTGCACATTTATGCACATAGACCTTAAGAAATTCCTCATCTCCTTAGCATGTGTTTGCAGGTGTGCTAAAAAAAGAATCCTCTGAAGTGATTCTGCAGACATTTTCAGTACTCATACAAACTACAAATATATATTTTGCTGAACATTACAATTCAGTGGTAAGCAAGCATCTTAGTATTTTGTGTGTCACATCAGATTAAAAGCTTAATTTGAAGCTTAAGAGCAAGTTGGCTTCAAGTCTTGAGGTCACACAGTACCAACTTGCTCTTTTGCATTCATCACCATTATTGATGAATACTTTCATCTATCCAGCTGGAAAAATATTACCAGTATGCCTGCAAGCTAATTTTCCTCTGCTCATTCCAGGAAATGAGATGAATGCAGTCGATTAACAGATGACATTGGATGTCAAAAGAACAAAAAACTGAAGCAGATACATGCTAGGAAAAGAATCCCCCAGTTGTGATCCAAATACCACCTCAGTACAGCACACAGAACAACCTGAAGCTGGCTCTTCAAGCACTTGCAGGCAACCAGAAACATGAAATGGTTCCAGGTTCCCAACCACTCCCAAGCACAACCAAGAACCATTTCTCTCTTTTTCACATCACCACCATCTCTGGCTTGGTAAACCAGCGTGGTGTTTGAAGCTTTGCTCTCTCTCCTGTGATTCTTTCCAGCAAAGTTTCAAGTTCTGACAGGTCCCCATGAAATCAATGCAAACACAAAATGGATAATGGGGAACAGAATCAGGAGATTAAAGAAACGACCTGATTTCTGTTTATCATGGTACTCCAGTTTTGCCAGGACATGTCCTTTGTCCTCAGGATTTGGCTGCTGGACAAGGCTTTTCTTAAGTCAGGTCAAGTCATACCCTAGACAGCATTATAACAAGGTAAGCAGGGACTGATGCAGCGGTGAAGGAATTTACAGGGACCTCTTAGATCACAATACAGTTTGCCTGGAGAGAATATTAGGAGGGCTATGGAGGATATCAGCTAAAACAAGGGTGAAGTGGATGAATCACATGTGTGGGTAACCTTAATAAAGAAAGGGGTTTTCCAAACTATGTAAGAGTAGACTCAGCACTCTCACTTTTTACACACTTCAATGGACAGCTCCTTCTGAGCACGCACAGGCACTGGAATAGAGCCGAGAACAACTGTTGCCTCATGTACTCGTACCTGCAGCTACTTCCTCTGGTGGCATCCACGTTAATTAAGTTTTGAGATCACAAGATAAGAAAAAAATAGCCTAAAAAACACCTAAAAGGCCACATTTAGTGATAAACCCTGTATATGTAAATTGAGTCCCTTCCAAAGCCATTATTTTTTTTTGCATACTTTAGCAAAAACCCAGACTTTTCCATAGATTTAGCCAAAATTGCTCATTTTCTGAAACTTAGCTCAACACAAAAATGATTATTGCTATGAAAAAGTTGTGATAATATTCTGAAAGATCTCAATCAGTAATCCTAACATACTTTCCCACAGCTCACAAAATTTAAAAAAGAAAAAAAAAAGTCTAGTGATGGCCTAGATGACAAAACTAGTGGTTACACACTAAGGTAAATTCTCATGCAGGGTTTCAGTATTTAACATTATGGCTACAGTATCTTAAGTCAGCTAACTCAGGGCACATACAACATCTACTGTTTTTTTCAAAGACCCACAAGAAAATTGCACAAAACTGATTTTCTCAATTAAAAGCAGTATTTTGATCTGGTCTGTTTGTTTATATATATATATAAAAAGTAACATTTATTTTAAAATATGAATTTTAATAATTCTATTGATTACAAATGTTTACAACATATCAAATCATGCTGTCATTTACTTTGCACCATTTCTCAGGGGACCTATGTAATTTTTCAAGTGGCTTCACGCCCATACTTTTCCCTCTAAACTCCTAGCACAACTTGCTCTTTTACGCCTCTGGTTTCTATATGAGGGCCATAATTTGGTTAGTTCTCTCACTACTACATGCTTCACCAATACATCTGGTTGGCTATTTATCAATATTTGGCCTCATAATCACGGCATTCCCTAGTCTCTTTACTTTTGGTTCCTTTTTTTTTGGGGGGGGGGGGGGGGAGTTACAAACCTTATTTCTTCTAAATTACCTGTAAATGTAAATGCATTTAACTGGAAAAAAAAATCATGTTTACTATGGAAACCTTAAGGGCTCAAGGCAGTCTATTTTCTCTAGACAAAGGGAATAAGAACTGGCTATAGATACTTGCTGTCCATCTCTATATTAAGTGCTAGGGAATAGCCAGCTGCCTGGGGGGGGGAGTTACAAACCTTATTTCTTCTAAATTACCTGTAAATGTAAATGCATTTAACTGGAAAAAAAAATCATGTTTACTATGGAAACCTTAAGGGCTCAAGGCAGTCTATTTTCTCTAGACAAAGGGAATAAGAACTGGCTATAGATACTTGCTGTCCATCTCTATATTAAGTGCTAGGGAATAGCCAGCTGCCTTTCATTAAATCCTTGGCTGGTTATAACACTCTCACCACCTCCCCTTTTCTTCCACCTTATTCCTCCAAATTTTTATTATTTGCAGCTACAACAATGCAAATAAAAGGAACAAGTCAAAATTTTTTAAAATCTAGAAGTGGATGGGAAAAGACGCCAAAGTCACACTCATAGAAAGTTTGAGAAATACTCATTTAAGCAAAGGGAACCAGTTTGGGAAAGAGAAACTCCCAAATTCTGTCCCACAAAAGCATCAACTCATTACACAGCTAACAGGCTGGTCATGCAGATTTTCTTCTTCAGTTTCTTTTTCAGTGTGTTTCTCCTTCAGCAGTACTATCTAAAATTTGACAAAGAACAAATCTTGAAAACTTACTATTCCTGTTCAAGACTACTGATACAAATAAAGCTCCTACTTTAAGTCTTATTTTTATGTCATTTTTTTCAACACTTGTGAAACATCAGTGAAACGGTGAAAATATTATAAAAACAACCAACCTTTAAAAACATCAGCAACAGACAACCTAAATGGTTTATCCACTGATCTCTGTGGTGGCTTGAAAGAATCTGCAAATAAATTGATAAAACCTTTTAGAATTTCTGTATTCAATAACTATCTCAACAACTTCTCACTTAGGGGCAAATCAAGTATATGGCATTCCAAAGACTCTGTCCCACATTTCCCTCCAAAATAAGTTTTGACATACGCAGGACTAAGACACATTGGTTTTTAAATTAGGAAAAGTGCACTCACCAATTTGCTCTAACAAACACTTTCCTTTATACCATTGTGTGAGGTCACTCGACTGACACCTTGTGACCAGATTTTCACCACCAAGGCCACTCGTTGGGATATAAGCCACATCTGACTCCTAATTAAGAAAACAAACAGAAGTTAAGCATACATTAATGACAGGATCTTCCAGTAGAAGCAAGAGGTGCACTTTTTCAATATTATGCATCTAAGCTATAAAAAAAACAGTTGGCACATTCACATTTACCCTGGAAAAAGCAGATTACTCAGTGAATCAATTTCCTTCCTGTTTACATCTTGCCTGATCAGTGCTCCAACGAAGAGTTGGAGACATTTAAACATGATGACAGCATGACAACTAGAAACTGAGTTCACGTAACAAACTCCAATTCCATACCTGACAGGCAAAACTTCAGTTTGAATTCCTGGTTTAATCACAGGAATTTCAGGAAGGCCACAGCCATTCCAGATGAATAGCAGTGGGAACTTGAATGGCAAATGGAGTGTTCTTATGAGTTCACAATCCACACTGACACCTGTTCTGGTATAAAACTCTCTACTGTCATTCATGTAATCCTAAACATTGAGATAGATCATTCTTGGTCTGTTCTGCTTTGTAGACAACAATCCCAAGAAAATACAAATGAGGTCACTGCCCCAAAGATTCAACAGACCTAAACAATGATGATGACAGAAGGAGTATTAAAGAACTGACTAGCCTTATCCAGGAGTCACTGTACACCCTTATCAGTAAGAAAAGGAATCTGCTATACTATGTGCACATAGTAGTAGCAGGAAAGTGACACAAAATAACTTGACTGTAAGAAAAGCTCATGCTACCCAAACACCCAAACAAAGCAACAAAAACCTCAGAAATTTACATTACCTTAAAGCCAGCTTGCTTAAGAAATTGGCCGAGCTTACTTGTAATTTCTTGAAATCTTTCCTGTTGCCAATTGACCTAAAATAGAAGGCAGATTATGATAATAAAATTGTTTACACAAAATTCAGATTCAGCAAGACTACGCACAACACAGTAATAACCTAGAATACAACTAGTAATATTTAACACACTTTACAGGTTTCAATAACGCTCTTGAGGTCTTGACCTGAATAATGACCAAAATGCCCTTGCAGATGTCACTGGATTAACTGCTCATGTGAGATTTTCACAAGTAGAAGAGGGACCCCTACTCACTGTAACACCAAAACTAGCCTTTGCTATACTTTGAAAATACACTCATAAAAAAAAAAGTATTGCAAAGTATGGTAAAGTCTAAACAGAAGAGACAGAGCTGAGAATCAAAGATAATAATGAAGTATTGTTTCTTGTTTCACAATATTGATCATTAAATCTAGGGTCTACAATCCTCAATGGAAGCCCTTCAATTAAATGAAAAAGTCAAGCATGTACCTGGTCCATTTTATTGACTGCAACAGCCAGCTGTGTCACTCCAAGAGAGCGCACTAATAATCCATGTTCTCGAGTTTGTCCACCTGTCTCGAACCCTGCTTCAAACTCTCCTCTGCTAGCATCCACAACCAAAATAGCCACATCAGCCTGGATTAAAATAAAATACAAACAAAAGTGGTTAAGATATGAAAATAATCTAGGCAAATATGTCAATCAGCAAAGTTTCACACAAAATGCACTTTAAACATGAGGAATCCTAATGTGCTTCAAACGTAACTGAAACTGCTCAGTCCTATCTGTGCTATGCCATCTTTGGTGAGCTGGCTGAGGTCATTGCCGGACCACT
>NW_010164701.1:0-740 GCF_000695765.1 Mesitornis unicolor | reverse complement strand
ACTGCATTACATTGCCTTATATTGCACTGCACGGCACTAAATCGTGTTGCATTACATTGCACTGCCTTATATTGCATTGCACTGCATTACATTGCATTGCAGTGCATTGCATTGCACCATATTGCATTGTATTATATTGCATTGCACTCTATTGCCTTATATTGCATTGCACTGCCCTGTATTGTCTTGCATTACATTGCACTGCCTTATATTGCATTGCATTCTTTTGCATTGGATTGCACTATATTGCATTGCACTATATTGCATTGCATTGCCTTATATGGCATTGCACTACGTTGTATTGCACTGTATTGCATTGCACTGCATTACATTGCATTATATTGCATTGTACTGCCTTATAATGCATTGCATTATATCGTCTTGCACTATATTGTATTGCATTGCATCATATTGTATTGCACTATATTGCATTTCACTGCATTACATTGCATTATAGTGCATTGCATTGCCTTATATTGCATTGCATCGCACTGCATTCTATTGTATTGCAGTGTACTGCATTGCATAGCACAATATGGCATTGCATTGCATTGCATTGCATTGTATTGCTGCATTGCAGTGCATCGCATTGCACTGTGTTGCATTGTATTGCATTGTATTGCACCATGTTGCATTGCATTCTATGGCATTATATTGCATCGCACTGCATGACATTGCCTTATATTGCACTGCATAGCGCTAAATTGTATTGCATTACATTGCACTGCCTTATATTGCAC
>NW_010164700.1:0-1015 GCF_000695765.1 Mesitornis unicolor | reverse complement strand
TATCCAAAATTTTCTCATAATCTAGTTTGCAGAGAGGAAAAAATAAATAGTCAAAATTCATAAAATAAGCATTATTATACAGACACACTGCACATTATGAGTAGGTACAAAACCAAGATTTGAAGTAATAGAAAATCAGACCTTCTGACTGTGGAACTAAGTTGCTGAAGGAAATAATCATTGTCTCTGGCAAACAAAAATCAGTTACTATACACAACAAGTACTTTCTACATTTGACATTTTAGGAATTGTTGGGGGACCTGTGTGAACTCTTTACAGAAAGCTATGCAAAACTTATCAAAACGCATCATTCAGATACTGGAGAAGGTACAGGATCTCTCACATTCCAGCAGCTCATTACGTGTATCGTCACTCCAGCTTTCTGCCTGTCCACAAGCTGGTTATTGGTAGCATCACACACTTCAAAAAATCGAGTTCTAGCAATAGAACTTCTGCTCCGACTGACCTTCCAGCAAACTGTTTTCAAATTGAAGCTAAACCAGTACTTTTCTAAGTACGTCTTAAAAAAAGGGCACAACATTTCATGCATCATCCAATGGAGGCTGAACTCCTATTTATCATACAAATGACAGCCAACATCATGACAGAGTGGAAAAAGAATTAAGGACCTGGGGCTAACTCTACTCATCTTAAATGTTGTTGCATCTACTAACGATCTAATTCATTTCACAGTCTGTGCGAGTTCTCACAGAACTGCTCATCTATCACGAAAAACAAAAGAAAATGAACTCCTAAAATATGAGCAATACAAACATCAAAATGTTCTGTAATGGAAGATACCAAAAGAGAACAAAAAAAAAAGATTTTTCAACAAAATTTCAGTGCAATATACTCTATACAAAGGAAAACTGCAGGCTCCACATCCTTAAGGCACATCCTTAAAAGTTTACTGAGGAGAAGAAAAGAAGTTCAGCCCTGTAAGGGAATATGCATGCAGCTGAACTACGGAACTGAAGCTTTCTTTTCCTTGTCTGTCTTTCTTCTTCTTTCACAT
>NW_010164699.1:1057-9787 GCF_000695765.1 Mesitornis unicolor | reverse complement strand
CCAGCCACTCGTCCCCAAGCCTGTAGCGTCACTGCAACTGAGGCCCTACCCACAACAGTAAAAGCTTTTTCTCTCTTGCCTCAGAGTCTTGGTCTCCATTCCCTCAAAAGAACCAGTCAGTTTAAAGCCACCTCACTGGTTTTAGCCAGCCCGTTTGCAATGATGTTCTTCCTTGTCCACATTAGGTGGATTCTGTCTCTCCCCAGTGGTGGTTCGTCACCGCAGACGATGCTGTGATTGAGGAAACCAAATCCTTGCTGGTGCTACCAGCTCTGCATTCTGGTGTTGATGTGGATGACTTTGCTGCTACCTGAGCCTCTTTATGTGGTAATGATTCATAACATGGAAAGCAGCATGGGGGCATAAAAAATCTGGCTACATGGTGCAGCCTCTTTTGGGGTTGTTTTCCTCAGTTCTCCTGTTTCAAGCAGGTTGATACTTCTCTGTACTGCTTGTAGTATCCAGACTAGCTTGTTTGTCTCTGCAGAGCATTGTGCTGTGAGTAGAATATGTCTCTAATCTGATCTTCTGCGTAATGGAGGCCGATTTTATTACCTGTCTACATCTTCTGTGTGATTTCCTTTTCTGAGTTTGGCCTATGGAACTGATCTCAAGCTCTTACTGTCTGCTTCACAGCTATGAATATCATCTGGCTATGTTTTCTGTGAAGGTACTAGTTTTCATTTAGGGCTGCTGGCAGGTTGGAGCTGCCAGGCTGTAGCATGCAGAGAAAACACGTTTCTCTGTCAAAAGCGGAAAGCCCTATTTACGCTTTAAGCTTTACCCAGCAGTAGTGACTGAACTGGAATATCATTCTAATAAATTTCTGGAGGATTTACAGTACTTCTGTGTGGTGCCTAGCACATAAGGCTCTGATCTATCACAGGAATCTCTAGGCACGAGTAAAGAATGAATGCTAAAAGTCACCACTGCCGAGGACAGGTTTTGAGTGTTTCACCTTTCACAGCGGAGTGCTCTGCAGTGTCCTAGAGATTTCCTGTACCCTTTCAGAACCACCTTTGTGTGAGACAGTGCTGATTTGAGAATTCAAGGATGGCATTTGGGTTACGATCTAAAGATGTGTTCCTGCTTATGAATTGGAAGTTCAGTCTGGATGCTTCTTTAAATATTTTATAGCAACACACAATCCAGTAAACTTACTTGATTGCTTGACAACATGTAGATTCAGCCTGCACTGCTATGAAGACTAGAAAACCCGTACCCATAAGAAGATGTTCAAATTATTCTTATCTGCTTGAAGCCTTTCCCTCACAGATGGGGAAATATAATAAATTTTTCACTTCTGTTGAAGATTGCTTGCATAATCTATTATTGTCTGTATGAAAAGCTTTTTGAAAGTACTTGGAAGGCAGTAAATTAACTCGTAATACTTACAGGACTGCCAACTAATCGCTTAGTGACCTTGAGAATGAAGATACCAAAATGATATTTTTCAAGAACTTATTTTTTTTGTTTATATAAAAATTAATCAAAATTGTTCGCACAATTTCTGGACATAATGTAAGTTGTTACAAGTTGACTTAAGAACTTAAATAATTCAAAATGTGAGGAGATACTTTAGCAGACATAGATTTGGCTTCAAGAAATAGCATGACTAAATGTGATAGGACCAGCCACAGTTCCTTAAAAAGGCAAAAAAAAAAAAAAAGGAAAAAGAAAAAATCTTTAAATCAATGTTGATGAGGAAAAATGTCAATGTCAGAGTATGGAGCTAAATGTGATTATAGAGCATAAAATAAGAAAAATGAGGGAATACCTCAGAAGTAGCTCCAGGAGTACTGGGTGACTAAGCTGACACAGAGATGTGTCTAGGTCAAGACATAGGTAGTCTATGCCAGTTTTAATGGCAGAACAACGGCAACAAGGTGTTTTATAGTTGGGGAGTGGATGATGGATGGTTTGTCTCTTCAGGTAACTGGCTGATGGAAAATCAACTTGTTAGCAAGAATAAATGTTGGAGGTCTAGCTACCCAGAGCAACACAGAGGCACTGGAAGCCGAAGGGGTGAATTAGCCGGCTGCACTACCCAATGTGGTTTACTCGGCTGCAAATTGCGTGGAGTGTTCAGGAGGTCAGGCCGAGTCACCCAGGGGCTTGCTTATGAATCTCAGAATCACTGAAACACCTCAATATGTGCCTTTCTTCCATAGATCTGTATAGAATCAAAAGCATAACTGTGCTAAGTAGAAACAGCACTAAATGGATATGAAATAGCCACAGTTACCAGTGTAACTGTGAACTTTGGAGGCTCCTGAAATGGGTGCCTTCCGTGTGTACATACTGGTTGCAGATAGTAGATATGTCTAGTCCAGCTAGTTTCCGGAATCCTTTTGTCCAAGTTTTTTAAAGCTGTAATTACACTTTTTTTTGATCTGAGAGGTTAGATTTGAATTTCAGGGGCGGGAGGGAAGCCATGAGCATTGCAGTGAATGAGCTCCAATGGCTGGCTGAAAACACTGAATTCAGAGCTCAGAGGAATGCTGACTGTCCACTGTATTGCATATCAGGAAGCCTGGCGTTTTCAGACGCTTACAAACACAAAAGTAAGATGAGCAGGGCAGTATTGCATAGAGAGCTTCAATTAAGATGAAATCACCAGGATTCACAGATCTCTTCTGCTTGAAAAGAGGTCATGCAAGGTGTGTTTTCTGGAGGCATAATAGACCACTCTGTGTTTCAACAGTAAAGTTTTTGCCAATTACCCTATCTTTAACCTTCCTTTTATTATGGAAAATTAATTAGAAGGTTCTGGAGAGGAAATGGGGACTAACTGGGGTCTTTATTTTTTATGGCCTATTTATCTTTGAAAACACGAATGAAAGTATTCTCCTAATATTTATAATGAAATCTGTCCTCTCATTCTCCTGTCTTGGTGATTACAAAACAAAAGCTCAGACTGCAAGGCTTCAGCCTGGATAGTGGAGCAAGCAACAGCTGTGTCTGTGCTGTGCCGGCAGAGACAGAAGCATGAGGAATTTAACCAAGGCAGCATGAAACGTAGTGGGTCACAGAGGTCTTCAAAAATGTTGGTATTCACCATGTTTGGAAGCTGGGAGCAATATAAACCAGTGAGAGCTAATATGATAGGATGTGGCTTCACTTGTAGTGTTGAGTGAAGATTTAATCAGAAAAATGAAATAGTCTAACGTACTTTAGGTTAAGCTTACAAGGAATACAGCTCCTACTTAAATATTCGGAGGTTATTTTAGGTAACTGAAATTACCTATTAATTTTCATCCTCTTACTTAAAATGTAGTTGATCCTCTTTGAAGACATTTACAAAACCATTAGCGACACTGTTGCAGGTTTATTACCCTGTGCAGGTAGGCGGTCTGTCTTTCTGTTCGCATCTGACATGGCACCTCCCTCACAGCTTGAGTCCTTGCTTACAAGGTGGTGCATCACAGGCTGGTAACCACAGAGCAGATGGAGAACAGAATGCCTGGACAGTTACTTTATGAGAAGATCAGGAATTATGACTTTATAATCTTCCTTCTTGCTATTTTGGAGAGAAGCCATGTTTACTGCTTTTACAGTAAGTCATGGCATAGCAAATTATGCTGTCAGCCATAACGAGTAGTGCTACTGGGAGAGGAGGTAAATAGTGAGATTGGGAATGCCAAGCCTGAACCTGAAGGTTTTCAACAATTGAAAATACTCTTGCATTTCCCCACTATATTAGAAGAAAGTTTCTTAATAATGGGATATACCTTCAAAGATTAATCACCCAGTAAATTTTGTCTATTATTTTGATACATTGCACCAGCTCAGTTAAGATCCAGTAGTACCTAGTGTGAAGTTTGTTTCAGGATACTGAGCCTGTTCTTTTTAATGTGTTTAGGCCTTCTTGATATACTTTTATTGGCAGTTTCCATACTGCGCACATTTTTGGTTTGTCTGTCATTACTTTTCTATATCCTTTATTATGACTCCTGTATATGTTTATTTTAATCCTAATTAACCCTATAATATTATTACCCTATAATACTATTAATATTATTAAAATTATTTATAATATTAAAAATAAAATTATAAATAAATCAATCCTATGATTTTATTAATCCTAATCGTAATATTGTTTATTCTTCAAAAAATGCAAGGTCAAACATCAGTCTGAGCAAACCTTTTCACAGAGCCATGGCAAAATGAGAAAAGTAATAACAATCAAATGAGCAAAAAGACCAACAAGAAGTTAGGGATGAATTTAAAAGCAATAAGGATTTTTTGGTTGTTGTTTTAAATTAAAAGAAAATCCTAAATGGATTTGCCTGGGAAGTAAACTTCCTTTAATATTGAGAGATTAGTTGTTGAGTCCTGAGTGAAGACAGACAGGTTGATGGCTCTTATACACCTCTGAGAACTGAGTCAGTCTTACTTAAAGCAAACAGAGGACTTTTGCTTAACTTCAAGTAGTGTTGAATCAGTCCTGTACGACTGCTTTGTAGTCACTGGGGAAACAAACCTGCTTTCTATTAGGTACAGCATTTTTCTTAATGGGCCTCTGCCAACAAGATCCTGGCAACTATTGATGACTTATTTTTCCTGCCATAAAGAATCATATTAACTATAGGTATTAACTTACTTGCTTTTTAGTTGTTGCCTCTTTTATGTACAATAAAATGTGTTCTGAGTCTGAGAGATGTCTTAGGGCTTCAGGAGTTTGTTGCCAGGGAAAGCAGAATTTTATGGTGCTTTTTGTGCTGGAGCGTAATGGGTTTTTCCTCACATAATTAATTCATTAATTTGTTATAGATAATAGTGCTCTTGTGTTTCTTTATTTTTAATTAAACTATTACCAATACATGGGTATGGTTTCACTGTGCTTCTGTGAAAGAGAGAAATGTATAGAAAGGGGTATGATGTTGTCTTGAGCTCCTAGCTCATGCTGGGCTAAGAATGCAGCTGGAGCTGTGACTAAGGGATACTGCTAGTAAATAAATACGACCAGAATTTCTGCTTCGGCTCTAAAGCCAAGAAGCACAATGACTTGCATCCATACAGCTAAACTCTTTTAGTCTCCACAGCAAAGTTGGATGATACATCCGAAACTACGCACTGGTATGGTCCCTGGCCCATGCTATCCCCAAACCATTTCCAGGCACTGTGTAGGAGAGAAGTAGCTGGCAAAGACAGAACACACTCTGGGAGCTGTAGTAACAGCTGGTACAGAAATTGCATGCCAGCACCCAGACCCATACTCTGACTCTTTAGTTTAGCAGTATAGACAAAGCCACAGCGTCTCCATGGTGTCAGTTTGGCTCACCTCCACACTTGCTCACTTGATGTGATAATTTAGCCCCTACATTTCCTTTTGAAGTAAGTTCCCTTCAAGAGAAAACCTGGGCACAGCAAGCGGGTATAGTGTATTCAAGAGCAGTTCCAGGCAGTACGGATGTGAACCATGCCAAGTTTGGCTGTGCCTCAGCACTGTCCCAGCAGTGCCTGCATCCCCGATGCCCCAGCCTGACCTACTTCTCTGCGTCTGCCTTTGACATTGTGCTCTGATTCTGGAGTGGTGCAACACAACTTTCTCAGCATTTCAAAAACTTTGAATTGAAAAAACACCCAACAAAACAACAGTCAGAGCATCTTAGGGGCACCAGATGTAGCCCAGAGGAGTTACAAGCCAAGTGCTGTGCAATCTCAACATGAATCTAGCTGGTCTGAATGGTGCTGGTCCACAGCAATGGGGGTGGGAATGAGCCCACTTGAACTGGACTAGGATGCAAGACGGTCTCTGTTGTCTGGTCCACAATGATAGAAATGCACTGCTGATCATACCGGGTTTCTGTATGAGGCAAGCTGCTCTTGTTAACAGCCAGCAGATGTTCCAAATGTTGCCATTTCTTACCAAAAGCTGGAATATGCTAATGTTAAGAAGAGCTAACTGATATTGCATTTGAAAAGCACTACATTAAACTCTGAGATACTTCAATTAAAAAGCATTTCATTAAAAAAACGCAACCCCCTTGATTTTCTATTTTTTTATAAAAATGTATATAATTAAAAGTTCAGATAAAATTGCTCATGTATCCCTATTAAAAATTAAAAATATTAAAACTATTAACACTATTAAAAATGCCCTGACAGAGGACACTCTGTAGACCTTTCTGCCACAGGGCAGGTCATTAATAGCTTTCATATGTGCAAGAACAACTGAATACGTTCATGGAAGAAAGATCCAGAAGGGGCTGACTGAAATCCAAAAGCTGAGTATTCTGAGGTAGTCCCTGACCTACAAACGGCTGGAGCCCAGGAGAGGACTCTCTATGCTGCCTCTGTTCTTTAAATTCCTCCTGAGGCTGCTGTTCTTTACAGGATGCTGAGATATAGGGGTCTTTGAGCACATACAACTGGTTTTATGCTCTTATTTGCAGATCCCAATAATAACTGCTGTTGCAGCTGTTGGATTTTCACTCTTTGTGCTCAAACATATTCAAACTTGTTTTAGTAAAGAGACTTAAGAGCTGTTTAAAAAGGAAACTGCTGCAAATGAAGAGTAGCTTCTGAATGTGCATCTTGTAGACATTGTCCTTTACAGAGTTGGGAAGTTTGTCATACCACAGCAGTATTATGTAAGAGAATGGTGATGCATAAATGTTGCCACAAATATCGTATCCGTGTCCCTTAGGGCTGCTCTTCTGAAAGACACAAACAGAAGATGACTGGGGAATGAGAGTACAGCATACAGGAAAAGAAGCATATTAAGAAATGGCACAGTTTGGTTATATGCAAGTGGTAGTATAGGTCTTTTCTTCTATTTGCATTTTTTAAAAATGAAACTAGAGATAAAGAATTTTTATAATGTTAATTTTTACATTGGCATAGTTGCAATTAAAACAGAGGATGTGTGTTCAGAACTGAGTAAGCTGGGAAGAAAGTGGAAGGGTGAAGGGGCCAGCAGAAGAAGCCAAATGAATCCTTTGTTTCCATCAAGATCAGAAAGGACATCCCATGGCTCTCACCATCCTCATGTGAGCTTTCTACATGGTACCGATGATAGGGACATTGATTTTACTTGTAATTGCAACTGATAAACAGTTTCAGAATATTCTTGTATTTTATTTGATCATCAGTTGTGATTACAAGAAAATTGAGAACCATGGCTAAACTTTGTTCTTTAACTTGTTATGCATTATATATATGATGAAAAACACTTATTCATGTTTTTCATGAAGCATATTGTAACTCTAGAAGGAAATAACATTTGAGTTACATTGTGTGTGGGCTTAAGTATAAACTACTTTGGCTTACAGATTTAAATTGATCCTGCCAGCTCCTTACCTTTCTGTTACTGAAGTTTTGTGAATATAAGTTACTGATTTTTCTGCTTAAATGACTTTTTGCTTAAAAGTCAGAGGCTTGCTGGTATGTCAGCTTATACTTTAGTTATACTATGGTGATGTGTAGTACTGATTTTGTTTTTTTCAACATGTTTGCTGAACACCTTTTCCAGTCCTTGTATAGTGGTTATTTGCTTATTGCACAATTGTTTTTGCAGTTGCTAAACTCATCCTTTCTTTATGCCTATTGATTTCCAAGTGACACTTCTGATTCTTTCGTGACCCGATTGTATCTCCTGAGTATTACTATGGTAATAACGTCTATTTTCTTTATCTGCCTTGTGTATTAATTTTAGTCTGTACTGGTTTCAGCTATAACAAAAAGAACTAGAACAGAAGCACTGACCTATTTGTATTGTGTTAGATAATGCACATCTTCGGCATTAAGGCAGGTGCATCTTCAAAATGGGTCATGTCCTGAAATCCTGACGAAAGTTTACTTCAAGTTCAGCGTGTTTTTAAAAATGACACGAAAGCCTCACTAATATGATATGAAAGTGAAAAATTCACCTATAACTGCTTTGTCAGTTTACAAATTGCTTGAAAATATTTTTAATGTCATGAGAGTAAATTGAAGATCTGTTCTGAGTTGTCCCTAAAACTTCTGCATTTCCAGGTTGTTTTGCTAGTTATTATTTAGTTGATGAGACATAAAAGCAAACTCCCAAATCTGTGCATATAGTAAAGATCTCACATTTTCCTACAATATTAGGTAATGTCCAATTATGTAATATGTGCAACTTTATGAACATAGCTTAAATGTGACTTTAAAGTAAAGTTCCATATAGTGTTAATTATTGATAGAATCATAGAATAGAATCATTTATGTTAGAAAAGATCTTTAAGGTCATCAAGTCCTGCTGTGTTAGGTTTGAACACTGCCAAGTCCACCACTAAACCATGTCCCTGAGCACCACCTCTATACGTCTTTTAAATACCTCCAGGGATGGTGACTCCACCGCTTCCCATGGCAGCTTGTTCCAGTGCTTGAAAACCCTTGTGGTAAATAAATTTTTTGTAATATGCAATCTAAACCTCCCCTGGCACAACTTGAGGCCGTTTGCTCTTGTCCTGTCACTTCTTACTTGGGAAGACAGACTGACATCCACCTCGCTACGACCTCCTTTTGGGTAGGTTCTGTTCAAATATTCCGATGGTGTTCAAATGACTTCTCCATAACTCTCTTGAACAAGAGTTGATACCTTTACAGATATAATTTTCTTTTTTAAATGTACAAAGTTTATTAAAGAGGCTATATAAAATAGAAGTAGGCTCAGTGTCATGTCTGTCCTTTCAATATTCACTTATGTTTTATCTTTATTTATTCTTAGATTGTGCATCTTTTGTCCTTTAAGATTTCTTCATG
>NW_010164699.1:0-1043 GCF_000695765.1 Mesitornis unicolor | reverse complement strand
GGGATTAATAACTGTAGATCCTGGCCCTAGGCTGTAAGTCCTTAGACTCACTTTGAAACCTTGAGACAGCCACTTCCTTAAAACTGTGATGCTTATATTAAGAAGAGAAAATAACTTTTGGGTTCTTCTGTTTAGTTGTTAACATTTTATAGCTGTGCAGGCATGTCATGAAAAAGCTATGTTATGGTTTGCTCTGGCTTCTTTTTCATTCTTTAAGTTCCCAGTAAGAGCTGTAAATCCAGGTTTGTCTCTGTTTAAGGGTCAGAGAGAGAGCGAGCAGGATTTTCTCTCTATTGTCCCCTACCCTCCCAGGGGGAGGATTAAGAAAAGGGAATAGAGAGAAAATAATAAAAAAAAAAAGCTTCGCACACTGTTGGAAGTTAAGACTGCAACAAGTTTAATGAAAAAAACAACAGGGGAAAGGAAAAAAAAGGAACTAATAAGAGACAAAGGATATTGGATATTTAACTAGCGACAAAACTCGATCCCAGTAGTCCTGAGTGGAAGTGTCCGAGCAGTGCCTCGTGGCCGCTGTGACTGCTGTGACTCATCATCAGGGACTGCAGTGGTGCCGGGAGCGGGCGGTGGTGGATGCTGCCGAGCATGTGGAGCTAGGCCCAGCCGTCCTGAGATGCGACAGGAAGCAGCCGAGGAAGCCAGGAAAAGCCCGGAAAAACCTCGTTTTTTTATAGACTGTGGCCGGAAAGGGGAGGGAACAGTACTGATCTCTGACCCTCCAGGGTCCTACACACACCACCACCTTCCCTTTCAGGCTGGTAACCCTTAAACCATAACATTCCACCCCTTGTTCCATACCATTTCCTGCCACAGTCAGGTCCACTTCACCAAGTTAAGGACTTCTCTATTCAGCAATCTGTGGGGTCCAGGTTGCAGGTCTTCATTCACCTTGGTAGTCTATCAGGATGGAGGAGATGGTATAGAATACATCAGAGTCCAGGTGTACACGTTGTGGGTTTATCCTGGAACTCTCGGATCCCACACTACTATACGAATAGAAGAAAACTTATCACTATTATACAGTA
>NW_010164698.1:65734-66030 GCF_000695765.1 Mesitornis unicolor | reverse complement strand
CATTATCCCTCTCTACTTGGCACTGGTCAGATAACACCTTGAGTACTGTGGTTCCTGCTATATGAGAAAGATGCAGACAGGTTGGAAAGGGTCCAGAGAAGGGTGACAAGGATGATCAGAGGACTGGAAGAGCTGCCATATGAAGAAAGGCTGAGAAAACTGGACCTGTTCAGCCTTGGGAAGAGAAGGCTTAGGGGCAACCTTATTACCATGTACCAGTACATAAAGGGTGGCTACCAAGAAGATGGAGACTCCCTTTTCACAAGGAGTCACATGGAAAAGACAAGGGGTAATGG
>NW_010164698.1:0-65502 GCF_000695765.1 Mesitornis unicolor | reverse complement strand
AGGGAAAATAAGTACTTTTAGGTTTGTTTTTTTTTAAAAGCACCTCACTACAGTTAGACATAGGTGACTTTTTTTAGGCAATGTTAATACTAGGTTGGGGGGGGAGGGAAATGGTTTGGGAAATTGGAATAGGAAAGTTTTGTTGTTTTGGTTTTTGGTGTGTGTGGTGGGGGGTGTGTGTGTGTGTGTGTGTGTGTGTGTGTGGTTTTTGTTTTGTTTTCATTTTTTTCCAAATACAGGGCCAGATCTACATCACTCTGTTCTACATGTTTAATGTTTACACTTGTAACCCATGATGCTGTTTTACCAATAACAAATACACTGAATAAATATTTTTAACTATGGCTTCAGAGCAGGAAATATACAATTTTCTTTAGTGTATTTTGTGAGATAATGCTTTGTTGCAGACCAAGGGAAGCTCCATTCTACCCAGGCAGGCTTATCCTCTGAACTTTTGAAGCAAGAAGAAATACCCCTGAAGTCCCTAGTGTGCTATGATTTGTAATGCACATGAAATACCTTAATATGGCAGTTCAGTGGATGTCAAGTGAGTTAGTCTGCAAAATAAAACTGAAGCATATCATATGATAGGTTTCTTTTGGTTTCCTTTAAGCACTAAAGACTGACACCTGCATTAGTCCTATATTCTCACCAGTAACTTAGCCATTCTGGGTTTTTCAACACCTGTTAAATGACCCAGTTAGTCTAAGTTGTCATAAGGTTACTTGCATAAGGTTAACCTTGTCATAAGGTCACCCTTGCAACACTCACTTCCATATCTTTGTCTCTCCCTGCTTCCATAACGGTTTATTATCATAGCTGGGAAAGAGCTAACTTAAAAGTATAGGAACTCTTTGCTCTTCTGTCATGTTTTCATCCCTAGATAGTAGTGTGTCAGTCAGATATTCTTTTGCTGCATGCCACATATGGCAGACTGAAGGACAAAAAACTCCCTGATTTGTCCTAGTCTATGTAGAAAGGTAGTTCACATATTCTGTCTGACCATAAGTTTCGAATATTAACTTTTGACCAATTCAACGGTGTTCAGAAACAGTGAAATCTCTCTGTATGTGTTCCATGAAATCATGTTCTGGAGTAGCCTGTCAGTGGCTCATAGATCACACAAGGCTTGAGCAGAACTGTGGAGTGTAACTACATTAGCAGATTTTATGGCAAAATACATATTAAATAATTACACATATCACAGAACAAATTAATTGAAAATAGAAGTTAAAATGGTTATAGAGGAAGGTAGCCCATTAGAGCCTTTTAGAAAACAAACAAACAAACTTCCTTTGGCTTTGGTATAAAAAGCTCAACTGTTGAATTTTTCTTTGCCGTGTATGGAACTGAACACAAAAAAGGAGGCTTAGAAAATACATCTGTGTTTTTTCTGCCATGAAATCATGTTCTGGAGTAGCCTGTCAGTGGCTCATAGATCACACAAGGCTTGAGCAGAACTGTGGAGTGTAACTACATTAGCAGATTTTATGGCAAAATACATATTAAATAATTACACATATCACAGAACAAATTAATTGAAAATAGAAGTTAAAATGGTTATAGAGGAAGGTAGCCCATTAGAGCCTTTTAGAAAACAAACAAACAAGCTTCCTTTGGCTTTGCTATAAAAAACTCAACTGTTGAATTTTTCTTGCCATGTATGGAACTGAACACAATAAAGGAGGCTTAGAAAATCAATCCGTGTTTTTTTCTGGGAAAATTTGGTTAGGACCTGTTACGATCATTTACATTGGCTTTACTTAGTAATTTTAGGTTTGGGTTACTTACATAGTCTTTTCAATTTATGCTTACTTTACATATGTATTGAGAATTTTTGCACTGCAGGTGCGTGAGAAGTTCAAAGAAAGCTGGGTTTTTCCCTGCCCTGTTGCTTTGTGTTGGAAGAGCAAGGCTGACAAAGCAGATGCTCCCACCAGCCAGTGGAACTGGAGCTGCCCCGGGAAGGGGAGGAACCATGAGCTGGGTGCCTTGCCTTGGCTTTCAGTACTTTACGAAAACTGTAATGCAGACATGAGACATGCATTTAACTCTTAAAGCATCTGTAACTGTGATGAAATCTACATCAGACAATCAGATACCCTTTTTGTATCTGTATCTGTGTTGACCTTTTTGTACTGCCATAAGCTTGCTTTAATGCCATCTGAAATTCCTCCCTCCCAATTATTTTAATGAAGAAAGAAATATTAATACATTATTCATTTGATTTATTGATGGTCTAATTGATCTACATGGATCAAGAGATGTAGAGATGCTAAGTCTGTTTTACAAAGCGTCCTCGCTGCTTTGGCCTTTTATACTTCAGATGTATATTGTATGATGTAATTCAACACGGAAACTATTAAATGCTGAGGTAAAATGCAAGCTCTGCTAGCAAATTGAAAGGACAAGTATTGATTTGGTGTTGTGTCACTAGAACCAGACGTTCAGGCTCCCTGAAGTTTTAATTTTTTATTTAAATTTTTGATAATACACCACAATTGTAACTATGCATCTGAGGCAAGGGAAAAATGACAAGTTGAGCCATTAGGGAGTCTGTATGTACTTATGGTTGCCTCCCACCCCACCTGAATCCTGGTTTTCCCCAAGTAATAAAAGTATGTGATAGAACCATTATCTGGCAGGGATAGAGGCTTAAACATAATTAAGCAAAAGATCACTTTAAAACTTAAGTGGTATGACTGTAACAGGAGCTCATATATTTTTAATGAATGGAAAAATATTTGCATGTGGGGTTAACTCATATTTACTCCATGCTTCGGGAGTGGGTGCAGCCCTGTTTATTTCCATGTGAAAAACTTCTAAGAACATCTCTAAATGAGAAGTTAAAGCAAAACTATTGACTGATTATTGGCAGGAGTTGAGGTCCCAGGGTCAAAACAAGATGCATCCAACTTAGTTTGAGTTTTTATTCAAAGTCATGTGATAACCCAAAAGTCAGTTAACAGGACTAGGTAAAGGCCATATGCTAGAAAACACTAAAGTGGATTTACAAGCTTCTCAAATCCAGGCTGTGAAACTACCTTTTAGTAGTTGCTGATGTGCCACAGCTTCCAATCCAAATGGTGCAAGTTCTGGAAGCAGTTTAGCCCCAGTTAATCAAGCTTCAGGCAGTGTGATGTCTTACTGAGCCCCTCCTCTCCTGTTACACTTTCAGATTCTGTCATTACCTTACCAGCACTGATAAACTGCTTGTTTCTGCAGCGTGAAGAATGTTTTAGACCAGGTCTATGCTATGATGGTTACCATTCTTGTTTGTCTCAGTTGGCTTATTACAGAACTTCTGTCATCAAAAAACATGACTCTAAATGTTCTGATAAATGCAGTTATGGTATCAGCAGTGCAGTTTCAGTGAGCTACTTCATGTCTGAGTAGGAAATGCACTGACCATCCTATGCCAGTACATGACAATTTGGGCACTAGAGGATATTATATTGATGAGGTGTTCTCAGAATAGACATAACATAAGGAACCATAATCTTAATGGCTTTCAGTAGTGCTCAGACTGCTTTAGGTATAAAATGCCTTTGAAAACAGGATTCAGGTGAAGTCATTTTAGACACTTCATTATTATTTCATAGTCATCTTTGTCATAGGCATGTTTTTTTATTGTTGTAAGTGCTGCACTATCTTACCTAGCTGTCAAAAGAAAAGTTAAAAAGGAAAATAATGTTACTTGTGAAAATTTTTTACTAGTTTACCCATATTACACTGTATTGTTTTCTGTAAAAACTTAAGATGCAATTCAACAAATAAAACTTGCTATTGTTAAATGCTGCAAACCTAAAAAATGAATGTAATTACTCACAAGAGCTACTTCATATTCTGAAATCTTTTATAAAAGTTTTGGTAATTCTCTTAATGAGAACTTGATTTCAGGTTCTCTTTGGTAACAGAAGTTGCTGTATATGATGATCACAGTAATGCAGTCTGAGCTATAGGTGTGATTCTGATCTATTTTTCATGTATCTATCCAGTTGGAAAACCACTTGCATAATTTAAGTCAGACAAACAATATTTTCTGTTTTTCCTTTCCACTGGCCAACAGATCTGTACCTGTACAAAATAATTAACTGTGGGTGCTACAACGTTTTAGAGAAATTATCAAGAACACCTGCGTTTTCTGTAAAGCACGTAGCACCATTCACTGTGATTCTGGCATCACAGATTTGTGTCTATTTGCATTCACTGAGAATTCAGCCTTAGGAAGACATACAAAGGCAGTACAGGGTCTACTCTGCTGGTGATCTCATTACTTTCATCTTATCTGGTACTTTTCAGTCTCTTGTTAAGTTTTCAGATCGACGGAGTAGTGCAATTTATTTTCAGGTCCTTATTTACTTGGTGATGTTTTGTACCTTTATTAGTTATTGGGAAAAGTGTATTAGTTATTGGGAAAGGTGATTAAAAAGCAGAAGAGACATGCTGGGTGTTGATGCTGGGTGCAGCTTATTAATAAATAAGCCTATGTTAAGTTGGCAAGTCTGTAAGCAGACAAATGAGAGAAAGCAAACCTGTTGAGCCGAGAGAGTCTGAATTATAAAGTACACTTCTAAATTTTTAAGTTGTCAGGGACAAAACTTGCCGCATGTGAATTTCCTGGTCACAGTTATAATGGTGAAGAATTTTTTTCTTAAAATTCTTGATTTGCTTATTCACCTATGTCATTTATAGGTAATTTTGAAGCTTGCTTTTTTAAAAGAAAAAAAATGTTAGTATTAAATACAGAGACTATTTTTTTAGTAGGTGCAGTGGAAGGCTAGTTTGGGTCAGTGTTAACTTCTCTCTTACTTGACTTGTTCATGAAGAGAAATACTACTTTTGTGGGGAACAGTCTGACACTGAATCGTATGCTTCTTTGAGTACTGATGAAGAGCTTACCTTTTGCAACTGAAAAGCATCTGTTTCACAAAGGAAACAGAAAAATAAAATATCATAGTAGTGTGTTTGCATCTTGCTTGGGAATAGCAACTGAGAGGCCACAGTTAAGAAGTAACAAATATTGGTTTTAGTATCTTCAGATATTAATTTATGGCAATGGTGATATTTTCATGCTGTCATAGCAACAGAAGAATATAAGAAAATAAGTACATGGAAGATAAAACACTGGGAGGCGAGGATGGGGGAAAAAAGGAAATAGTAGCATAGATAGCCAGATCTGGTGTCAGCTTGACACAAATGGAATAAATCAGCAGACATTTGTGGTATAAAGAGAATGGGGAGCAAATGGTTCAGCTGTGTTGATAATTGTTTACTTAAGCTGTACTGTCTCCTTGGGGTCCCATGAGAGCCATATGAGGCTATTTCTACAAATGAATCAGTATTTAGAGGCTTTTATTACTTTTTTCCCCTTACAAGGATCTATAAAGAAATACTAAGCTGTTCCTAGTGGAATTAGGATTGTGGAAAAAATAGAAACCTCAATTTCTGGAGAACCAGCCGTTACTTTTGAAGTAAAACTGCATTTGTCCTGGTCGGTTTTTATTTGTTTGGGTTTTTTAAGTGAATTGGCTTATCTAAAGTTACAAGAGTGAAGCCATCTTAGAATCAGAAGTTGAGAGCAGAAGGGGAATTAATATTTAAAGATTTAATATTACTTATGTATGTTTTATAGCTGATATTCTCTGACATGCTCCACCTCTGCTTTTTCCAGAATGACGTGTCGTTCAAGGAAGTGCTCTAAGATCCTCAGAATCTGTTCACAGAGGCATTTATAACAAGTAGGCATATAAAGCAGTACTAATTAGACCACCCAAAAGGCAGTTTTGGTGAAGCAGATTTACATCAAACATGTTTCAGATACCTTAATTAGACTTGTGTTACTTTGCCTTAATGGCTGAAAACTCAATCTCTTGCTATCAGTTGAACATACAATATCCTTGTACTGCTGTCTGTCTGGGGTACTTTGCCCTCACTCTGGTTGTTATTTCACATTTTAATTTACTTGAGCTTTAATTGTTTATTTATTCGTTAGCAGAAAATAAAACAGAAATTCGTTGATCAAACTTGAATTGAAAGGGACTGGACAAGCATTTTAACAAGCAATTCTAAACATATTTTCTAGTCTCTCTGGCTCAATGAATATTAATGTAATTTTTATCTAGTAGCAAGGTTCTTCTGAGAAGAGTTGAAGATAACCCACCTCAGAAAGCTTTAAGCTGGGTAACTGCTTTGAAATGTGGCAGATTTCAGTTAATTACTTTTTGACACTAATTGGGTAGACTGGACTGGTCATCTTTGTAACAAAAGAAGTATACAAATAGGAACACCAACTCCAGACTGCCTTTAAAGACCCTTGAGTAGCAGGTTGTCTGCTATTTACACCTTATTTCAAAGATTTTTTTATTATCTTTTTTTTTTTTTACATTTATACAAAGTGCATTATTTCCAATAGGAGAGAATAAGGAAAATTTTCTGGACTAAAACACAGAATTTCGAGAAAACTGAACGGAAGCTTGGACTGCCAGAAGTGTTCAGTGATCTGATGCATAGACTAGTAGAGAAGAATTTCTTCCCCTTTGAAAAAAAAATCTTAAACTACCTCTTTTATTTTCATACTTTTTTCTTGATGTTTGTTTTTTCCCTTTCATTTTAAGTCAGGAAAAAGTTGTATTGAATGTATATTTCCAAAGCACATCGTAAAGGAATGAGCAGGAAGAAGGATGTTCAGTCTGTAGTAATTTTTTTTCCCTTTGTATCTTTACTTCTGGGGAACCAGAAAGTGTCTGTTTGTTTTGTGTGCGTTGTTTTCTGGGGATCTGTTGGTTTTCTCCTTCAAAGCCTTGGTAGATGCTTCATACCTTGCACCTAAGAGGGATCTTAGGGCATTAGGACAATTAAGGTGTTTTTTAATATTAATTTGTTTTCAGTAGTCCTACAAAAATTCTGTACTTTACTGCTGAGACTGTATGCAGACTTCATGATAAAAGATGTATCGACTCAGTGAAATATAATTAAATACATATCTTGAACATGACAGCCATATAGCAAAGCTGATTTTAGTCTCTTTAATACTGACTTTCCCCTCCCACGTTGCTTTGCTTCTTTTGTGCACATATATTTTCCCATTGGAGACTCAAATGAACTTCGCAACATTTTAAAATGTAGGTATTTTTTTCTGGGTGCTGCAGTGTAACTGGTCAGTTAATTACCCAACAGAGATTAGAGGAGTCATGCGATAAAAAATTCAATGAAAGGGGATAGTTGCTTAATACATTGACAAATCTTTCTACAGGCAACCACAATTACGATTATGTGTAACCAACAGTATTGTTTTATCTTGTGTGTGTATTTGCTATTGACTTTACTTCCCACCCCCCCCTGCTTTATTGTAGTCCTAAATGTTACGTAAGCCCCCTGTAATTATTTAATGGCAACATTGAGAAGGGGGACTTGAAGAAACAGAAGTTCACAAATTCAGGAAGTATAATTACAACAATTAAAGAGGATGATACATTGCCCATGAAGTGCCAAGGTAGGTTTACCCTTGACTTTAAGTACAAGAATATGAAAACCTTTCCAAATTACAAGCTATGTTCAATGAAACGATGTGTTTTATTTATGTATTATATTTTGAGTGAGTTTATGGGTGCAGAAGTGATTATAATATTATTTTAACCTATGAAATCTAATCCTGAAAGTAGACCTAAAAATTAGACTTTTAGTAGGTCTGACTTCTACATTAACAATGATGCAAGATCTTTCAGTATGGTTTTTATTGTCTTTCGGTTGCTTCCCTACAAAAGGACAGGTGGGACTTAAGTAATAAATGCATTGATTCCTACTAGGCCTAGGAATCTGGAAGTCTGTTACACATCTGCTCTATGTATTGGTCGCAGATACAGATTCTGTGTGTAAGATGGTTACACTGAGTTTCCATGTAAAATAACTTAGTGGGGTAAGAGCGGTGTCACAGGTGTTTCTTTGAAAGTAGAACCACTTGGAAGCAGATTAAAATACTTGGATCCTGAGCACAAATCAAAAAGGAAGAGTTAGAGTCACAAAATAATTAATTCTGATACAGTGGTTAAGTATTTATGGTGTTCCTCTAAAAATATGAGAAACCATTGAGTTCCCTCTGTGTAATCTCCTAGCATAACATTACGAAGTCCTCTTATTTGAGATGCTCTAACAAACGTTCCCCAACCCGTTAGTATTATTCCAGTTTGAAAATGCTTGGTCACTGAAGTAGAAACAGTACGTGTTATGCTAACAACTACATGACCTTGTGCATGAGGTGTAACATCTGGGTTCCCGTTCCTCCTCCAGAAGAGCTTTACTTATAGAAACTGCCGTAGAACCAGATTAGAGCTGCTCATCCCAGTCTCCTTACAGACAGCAGTCCCTGCAGTGACTAGGAAATGCCTTTGACCAGTAGAGATGAAGTCAAATAAAAATAAGCAAGTTTCCTTTATATCTTGCCTTAGCCTTTTGTGTTCAGTGAGACGTAGTAACAGTAGTATACATATATAAAGTATGCATGCTTTATGTAATTGTGGCTATCTACTGACTTCTAAAATTCGTTTTAATGGCATAAAAAGTATTGATTGGATTAAGTGGTTCCTATGTAAAACACTGTAGTAGAAAGTTTTAAAACACCAATAATTTAAAAGTTAGTTATTTTTATTTTAAATGATTAATTTTTTTTGTCTTACATTTTAATTACATTCATCTTTTTACTTTCCACCTAACTTTCTTGCATTGTTTTTGCAGTTTTTATTGCATAGGAATATAAAAATAGATAGTATGTTTTTTTAGATAAAAATTCATCTACTCTCAAACTCAGAAAAAAACAGATTAACAAGGAGTAGCATAAAGAAAAGCAGCAGCAGAGTGTTTGGTCATGTGCCATCTTAAGAGCTTCAGTGAACATGGATATTTTTCAGTGCAAGAAATCTCTTGCTCTGTCCATTTTGACTACCTTTCTCAGTTTTCTGGATTAAATTTTAAAGAGAAAAAATAATCTAAAATGGGCTTTTTTTTAAAGCAGTGAAAGTTCTTTGAGCTTCTCTTTGTAAAAGCCAATTTTATTGTTACAGAAGTTAAGGAATAGAGAGGTTATTTCCATCAGTTTCAGTGGGAAAGAAAATGGATTCACATTCGTAGATCAGTTGGGTGCTTCAGAAGATCTCACTGGGTGGGCTGTTACTTCCCCCTGGTTTTTAATCTCTATCTCTTGCTCTAGAAGTTTGCCTTCCCCTGAGCAGTCTGTCTGACCTTTCTGCTCTGTCTCTCATAACTAATTACAATATCATCCATCTGCAGTCTGGAGGGAAAAAAAATACATGAAAAAAATCCTAGAGCTAGTAAACTCCAGTAACACCTGATGTTTCTTTTGTCAGGTACAACTGGCTTGATCCTTTCATAGTTGTGCAGTATTAAAAGAGTTTATACCTTTCCTTTTCAAAGAGAGATGTCCATGAGGATGATACAAGGAACAGTCTTTCTGTTATGTTGTGTGCGCTGATTGTTCCAGAAGTTGTTTTACTTATACAGCTGTGATGTGTCATTTGGGATTGGAGGGAGAGTGTTACAGTAGATTCTGAAAACTTAAGATTTTTTCTTTCTTCCCTGTCTGACCTTTCATGTCCAGCTTTAGTTAAGCTGCAGTGCATCTTGTTTTAAAGTTATTCTGGGAGATGGGAGTGTCTAAGAAACTGATAAAGGGGAGCTGTGTGTACAAAAAGCCTTTGGAAAGAAAGGATTTGGAGCTCGTGTTGACATATACAAGCCAGGTTTAAACAAGAACCATAATAAAATGATGATAATAGATTGATGCTTCCATTGCGCAAGAAGTGCTGAATGAATGATCGAAACTTGTTCTAAATTGTTGGGTAACTTTTCGCTAGCTTGTATTTTAATTTGTAAACTTTTGGTGAAAACATTAACAGTTAAACAGTCTCTGCTTCTGCCATTCTAGGTGATAGTTTGTTACTCTTGATGCTAGTTAACAATAGTTGTTTTTGACTAGAGTTTTGGCGACAGGCTGGTATGCTTGCATTCCTTTCTGAGACAAGCATAACTCCTACTATCAAGATTCTGGTGCAGGTGTAAATTATGAAATTTCTTTTCAGGAACATTTGCTAGTAGTTCAAGACTTCATTGAACGTTCTTGCCAATAAGTTAAGTGTTAGAAAGCCATCAAAGTGTATGTAATGCTGTGAACACACTTGAAGTCCTGAAAAACCCAATTGCGTGATAAAGTATGCATGATTAATATAACTTGAAGGAAGGAATTCAGTCTGTCAGACTTCACTCCAATTGCATTGATGACAACCTGATGCCTTTTTGCTGAACAGTTTCCCTTAAGTAACACTGCAGGCATTTGCTGTCTGTGAAGTAGAAAAACTTGATAACAGAGCAGCTTTTAAACAAAACAAACCCTGAAGACTTGTTTTTTTCTTTGCTAATAGTTTCACTAATGTTTAGAGGTTTTTTTAATTTATTTTTTTTTCTCTAAAGTAAATCTGTTAGATGTATCATGCAAGCCTGAAACTTCATCTTTCCTCTGGAGGATTCCTGACATCCTTTACCTGAAGAAAGTGGTCTTAGAAAACTCAGCAGTAGTCTGCTGTTTCTGTATCACTCTTTGTACTATTAGGTGTTCTTCAGAAGCGAAGACTGAGCCAAAAGCTCTTTTTGATGTAACAGAGCACAGGCTGTATTTCAGAATAGTAAACATTTTTCTCATGCCACTCAAACATTAAGCGTTCAAACATTTTTCCTTAAAGTATGTGTTCTTGGGTATTTCTGTACACTAGTCATGAAACTGTCATTGACTTATGACTCCCTGAGTAACAAATATTGTTTCTAGTAGAGTTGCTGATGGATGTCATCAGTTTGAAATTCTGGGTAGTGCCTCAGCAGGAACAAATTTCTACTTTTGGGTTATGTTATTAATTTTTTTTTAATGTATCTATTTAAATTACACAAAGATAAGCACTTCAAATTTTGTTTGAGTCAATCAAAAAGGAAGGTATGCTTCTCTAGCAGTGCTCAGTTGATGGAAATATTCAGCATACACCAAGTAAAAGACAAACCTTTGCTTAATTTAATGTGTGTAATCCAGTAACTAGCTTACTGCATGCGTCTTGACAGTACAAAGCTTCTGTGTCTTCAAATGCTATCAGTAGAAATACAAGTACGGATTTCTGGTGTAATTTTGAATTCAGAATAGGTAGTGGAAAGTTACAAACGTGTCAGTATGCATGAAAAGGAGAAAATTATTGTAGGCTGTGAATAACATCCTTAAGTAGAGTGGCTAGATGAAGCAACAAATTAAGGGCATAACCCTGTGCTATGGTGAATGATTTTATATACAGTAGACAGACATTTTCATTTCTAATAACCATAGTAAGTAGAAGGAAATACAACACAGAGGCAGATTTTCAGGGAATAAGAAATATTTTGGTCTAACAGTATGCTGTGGCTTGTTAAAGACTCTGTTGTGGCAGGTGACTAATACCATAATTGCTAGCAGCATGACTACAAACAGGATCAGTTTTTTTGTTCTGGCCAAACTCCAAACTGAAGTCTTTGTAAAAAGAACACTTCAATGGGGACTCATGGCTCTAGCTGGTGGTCCAAACTGGTCCAAGTCCCTGTCTTGATGCTAAATCGTACATGACAACTCTCACGGTAGCTCGAAACAGAACTTGTCAAGGCTGCTACTTGGACAGAAGAAATCTGTGCTGTGCTCCTAAGTGTTGAAATTATTTGTCTGAAGGCAGTTAAAGACCACTGAGATCCAGATCTCTTGGGCTGGAAAAGTGTATGAAAAGTAAAGGAAGTAGTTTAATTGAATGTTAACCATATCACAAGGGGCAAAACTGGAGTTGGCAAAAATAGTGTTAGTTGTTACAGGGGAGGAAGGGAAGAAAGATGCTTAAGGAAAATTTAAGTGCATATATGAGAAATGGTCAGAGATTTCGTTTTAAACTTGTGAAACAATATTGCTGTTCATAGAACATTAAATCTTGGAAAAATACAGTACGGCTAGTATACTACCTGTATTGCTGATGGAGTAGCTTGGAGAACATGTAGATGTATAGCTTCAGATGTCTTAGTTGGTGACTGGTGATTACTTTAAGACTGTGGTGGTCTTTGAATTTGTTGTACAGTTCAGAAGTGTTAATAAGTAAAACCAAGTACTTAGGACCTAGTAAAAGGCATAGCTTTGGGTGCAATATATTTCAGATTTGTTGAATCATCTCTTGAAATGTGTATCTGTGTAACTTCACCTTGTGGTTTTGGTAAACTGATCTCTCGGAATATTCTAAATATTTGAATATGGTGTACTTCTTAGCTGCTGCTGAGACTAGATTAGAGTGTTAAGTGCAGTCTAAATGGTGATTTCAATTTTCGCACTGCAATGTCAGATTCAGTCCTATCCTTTGCTGAACTGACAACCTTCTCATGGGAGAGTCACTTGAGAGGACAGTCTGGCTGGGTGACTGATGTGGCACCCTTCTAATATGGGCCACCATAATCAATTAAGGTATGTGGCAAAACATCATCCCTTGAGAAAGTGCTGTGTTGGGTTATGGGCTGAGTTTCCTTTTTATTTGTCAGTGCTTAGAGATCAAGGAAGATCCTTTGCTTCTTGCTGTGTCAGCATCATAAGGCCCTGCCTCATCAGAAAGACCAGGAATCTGAGTGGATGTGGAGGAGAAGTAATAAGCAAAAGACAACTAATAATCAAAGGGAACGTACAGAGTTACAGGTCTTAGTGGAAGGGGACTACTTCTACATGATATGTAGCATTTAATGCTGGGAAAAAAGCAGGAGGATGAGGCGGTACAGCAAACAGGGTAGGGGGAGTGGGGAACATATGCCAGCAGACTAAAACAATTTAACAGATTGTAGGGCTCAAAAGGCTCTTCTGTCCTTCAGTACAGGGGAAAAATGTCATGGTAAACATTCTAAAAACAGTACTAATGAAACAACCAGAGAAAAAACAATCTCAAATGTCACATCTTTGATATTCATTGTCTTTGTGTCTGAGCTGGTAAAGTTTTGGTTTGTGTTACTATTTGTTAATGATACAACTTTTGTTGGAATTGTTCAATCCTTGCAGATGTCGCAAGTTCTGATATGTTCTTTAGGCAAAGAATGTTTTTTTTTAATTATTATTTATTTTTTTTTCCTTAGATGTAATAATCAGTTCTGTGTTGTCACTCTCCTCCCAGGAGTTCAACATTGGTAGCTATTATGTTCCTTTTGTTTATATTTAGCTTTACAGCCATAAGTGATCAAATGTAATGAAAGAAATACTAAAACACCAGTAGAAGTTGGTCTGTAATGTTAATTGCTTCGTATTCCTCACATAATTTAAAGAGGTAACCCTAAGTAGGAGAAGTAAAAATGCATTTTACATATCAACACTTCTAAAAGGCTAACGGTAACACTTGTAAAAATAGCAACAGCAGTCCCTTCAAAACTTCTAGAAATAGCGCATGGCTATTAAAGCTGAATTGTGGAGCACAGGGGACTAAAATAACAAAGTAAAGGTCTGGCCTTGCTGTGGCCCTTCTGTATGTGTGAATTTTAATCATTTCTACAAAAATCGTAATTTCTATAGCAGTGCACCTCATATCAGCCACTATTTCTCATTCTGTACCAATGGTAGTAATCCTATAACATGTGGCATATTTTTCTGAAACTTGAGTGCTTGCACAGCTTTTGTGGTAGTTCAGTTGACTTAATTTAGGCTTTTTCTATTAGAAGTTTCTCAAAGTTACGTATTTTAATACTTCTCTAAGTATTCTCTAAGCTGCATGCAGAAAAGTTATTGTCAGCCAGCAGCACAGCTTTCTGCAGATAAAAGCTGTAGGATGAGGGACGCCATGAAAGCCAACAAGGGTGTAAATTTTGTTAGGTGTCCTAGACCATTACATGTAGGCAAACTTCCGCTATTGTTCTAGACCACAAGACTGGTAATGTCTTGAGAAGAAATGTTTCATTGCATTTATGATGTGGGTGATTTTCATGAACTTATCATATCTTTGAATGCCCGTTAGATTTTATTGATGTTTTCGGAAGAAATCAAATGGAAAAAGCAGTAAGTTCAACTACTTGGGCTGTTCTGTCAGACATAATTGCAAATAGTCTGGCTATGACTGTATATCAATTGAAATCTAGTTGAGTCCTCATTTCTGGATGCTTTCATACTCAGTGATAACATCTTGAAATTAGTTCTTTCAGTGAAACTTGGTACCCCTTGAAGAAATGAAGAAACCTTTTTTTATTTGTATCATTTCCCCAAGACTGAAATGAAGTAATTATTGGTCTCTATAGAAGTAATTTAGCTTTTAATAACACAGGAAAAGCCATAGATATATTTTATTATGTACAGTTTTTAGACCTCATGCAAAATCTTTTGAAAATAAAAACTATGCAATTATTTTATTTACCCGATTGAGACGACTGTCAAAAGTGTAGGGGAAATAAAGTAGTGTGGTTGCAGTAGAGCATCACAGAGTAAACCAGTGAACAGTCACTTCTCAGCAAACCTGATCAGTGAATGCAGAATTCGGTGCATTTAAAATGTTTTGCCACTTAATTATTTACTTTTGTGAAGGTTACCAGATCTCCAGACTGCCAAAATACGTGTTAATTCATCTTGTTCATCTGAAGGTGGTTAAAAAATGGCAAATAAAACAGGTAAATTCATTTCTAGCCTTTGCCTAGTGATAATTCAGAGTTCAGTTCCAAAGTCTGTACAACTTTTTTTGACACAAGTGTACCAACCACCACTGCCCTCTGCCTCTATCAGAGGCAGGAACTGTGGTCCAAGGTAAGGGTAACTTTTATTAAGTGGCTGACCAAACAAGCAGAGATAGGAGCATTTGCATCTTTTAATAAAGAACAGTGCGTGCCTTTCCCCCTTGACTAAACAATCATGCAACTACAGTAAATGCAAGCCCTTCCATTTTAATTATCAAGCTCGTCTTTAAGTGATTGTCTTGAGTAAAAGAGGAGGAATCTATCTTGAACAAAACGAGTCTTATTCCAGTGGCAAGCAAGCCTCTGGGCAGCTGACTTAGCAGTTATTGCTGAAGTTCATTCCCAAGGTTGGAAAAGCGGTAAGCAAAACCCCATTAAAAACCTGAAACAAACACACACCCCAAACATAAAAAAAACCACAAACCAAACCAGAACCTAAAAGCACTCTCTGCTCCTAAATTTCTTAACATCTGATTTTCTTAAATTACTTTTTTTAATGTACACTTCACTGTGGATGAATTGTTACAAAACACTGGTTTAAAAATACTGGTAAATTGATGATAATGGCAAGCACTTGGCTCCCTTATATAATTAAATGGCAAAAGGAGTTAGTTCCCCAACTTCCACACTTCCGAGTTTGAACAGAGGTAAGGGACCAATATTCTGGCATTCAGTTCTGATTCTGGTTCCTCGTGTGTGCTGTGTCCCCAGAAGGTCAGAAGTTTTATTGGCACCACCTCCAGGGCTTTAACTGGTCCCTGGGAGCTGGGACCTGCTGCTGTAAGCCAAGGCAAAGCAGATGCCATGGGAAACACGTGCTGCTTAACTTTGGGCAGGAGTGAAATAGCAGTGTTTTGTAGACAGCATCAAGCAGGTGATAATCGCAAATTACTTAATGGAGGTATGCACCAGGAATATAAAGAAAATAGATGGGAATAGCTGAAGGGAAGATAGCTGCACATACTTTGTCAATAGTCGTTAGACTAGAACAGCCTGAAAGAAAAAGGTAATGTTATAGAGGACTTGTGAATAGCCTGACTTATAAATATCCCATTTTAGTTATGCTTTTGCAGTCATTGTTTCTAGATAAAGAAGCTTAGTGTCTTGATCTTTATGCCCAGGGCTGTAATACTTAATTCTCATCCCACCGTTAGACTTTCAATCCATTTGCTTTGATTGCAGTTTTATATTTTAAAAACCAAGTTTCCTAATTCCCTTTATTGTCGCACTTGCTCCTGAAGTTACGTTCCGGTGCTCTGTGGGTTATGTGCCTTGGCTTGTAGATACATTCACACTGTCCTTTGTCAAGCTGAGATTTAGGGCTACCAATTTTGGTAATGATCAGAAAACAAAAATGAAGTGTTCTGAGAACAATTACCTCTTCACAGGAAAGAAATATGTATTCACTGTTTCTAAATATAATATATTTGCAGGTAATAAGTTTAAGAATAGCTGTCTCTCTGTGATGTGAAAAACACACACTTCACTTTCCTGCTGTGTCAAAAAGGACCTGGCTTCCAGAGGGACTGGCAGAGAAGTATCACAACAGCACTCCTAGTAAACCTGGAACTGCTGAATGTCTCAGCATTATTTTTTCCAGAATTTGACACTCTCAGATACCTTCAACCACTGTCCCTATCACTGTGTGCTGAGGAGGCATATCTGCTCTAGACACTTTCTGGCTACAGTTATTGGCACAATATAAATTGAGGATGTACATAGGGGCAGATTTAGGAGTAGTTTTCAGTTATCCTAGTAGATCTCACAAAACATCTCTTATCGAGGAGTATGGGAGAGAGGTAAACGTGATAGGATATGTCACAGAATCACAGAATCACAGAATATGAGGAGTTGGAAGGGACCTCCAAAGCTCATCCAGTCCAACCTCCCTGCCAGAGCAGGATCACCAGACCAGGTCACACAGGAACACGGCCAGGCGGGTTTTGAATGTCTGCAGAGAAGGAGAGTCCACAACCTCTCTGGGCAGCCTGGGCCATGCTCTGTCACCCTCACAGTGAAAAAGTTTTTCCTCATGTTCAGGTTGAACCTCCTATGCTCCAGCTTGCTCCCATTGCCCCTTGTCCTGTCATTGGCTGTCACTGAGAAGAGCACGTTATTTTCTGCATTACAGTCTACATTCCAGTGAGGCAGCGTCACAACAATCCTGAACGTTATTTGTGCACATTAAGACGATCAGAGGTGCTTTGATGCTGTTACACTAACTCTCTGGTATGTACTTCACCTGTCTAGGTTTGTCATAGAGTTCATCCTTCTATAGTATTTATAAGACTGTTGCTCTTATTAAGCAATATCTGTATTTATTTACAGCAGTATTTTCTCTTTGACTTCCAAAGCAAATTCTGTATTAGAGGACACTCAGACTTTGCAGTGGTTTGGGTTGGGTCACTGCAGAGACAGTTGCTGAGACAGTATTGCTTCCTACAATGCTGAGTCAACAATTAGATGTTAATTGCAAAGTTGGTAGCAGGTGTTTTATAAATGTCTTTTTATGCTAATGACTTCCCAAAATGATAAATTTTTCAAGATCAATGAAGCCTTTAAGGGTTATGAGAGTGTCAGATCACCATGGAGCTGAGACTTCATTCATTGCTAGTGAAGATTAGAACTATTTTAACCATTTACTGAATTTTGGAATGATGAAAGGACAGTTTCTTCAGCTGAGTTTAAGAAAGAAGCTAAAAAAAGGCACAGAGAGAAGGTAAGTTGGGTGACAAGTGGTGTGGAATACGTGTTTATTTTTTTGTGATTTAAAAGGGGTACAGTTTGTTTCTGTTGCTGATAATTCATAAAACTTGGCATTTTAATCTTTGCCTTTTTTCCATACCCCGCATTGCAAATCAGTCTTCTACTGTGGTTAAAGTTTTACTACTCTCTGTAAATCTGATTATACATATCTAAAAAGAATAAAACATAGTAACTGTAACACCCCGACACCACAAACCCAGTTCTTTCACATAGCAGGCCTTTTCTTTCATTACTTTTATTCACTGTTATAGCAGCGTCTCTTTAACAATGACTTCTGTGGTTCAAAATGTCTTAATTGGCTTTATAGTGGTTGCTAGCTGTACTATTCCGGTAGCTAAACCACAGATAAGTTGCTTGAATAACTTGGAAAAATAGCTTTTAATGGCAATTTTCCACTAGAAAATTGTCTCTGGCAGTTGATTTTAACCTTAACATTCAGAAACTCTTAAAATGGAACTCAAAATGCATATTAGCAAACTTTCAGTAAGTATTCATAGTTTTTAAACTAATCTTCACTCTGTTACTATCCCTTTATAGAGTAGGTATGGCATAAACTACACACAGCTATCTTCTCCAAGTGGTAATGGAATATATTGACTGCCTGGTTTAGCTGTCATGTAATTTGAGCTTTGCAAAGAGACCCTATGTGTGATGCCATTATAGTTTTAACAGAAGTAGGAGCAGGCTGTGATGGTTTTTTTTTCTGCTTGAAAATCTAATGTGAAGTATAAGTGTACCTGATAACGCTATTTTACACTAGTATCATATAAAAGAAAGAACCTTGTCTGACCACAGGCAATTGGAAAGCATCACTGCTTTCAGGAAGGAAGGGTGATGGTTAGTCTTAAGCATAACAAGCAAATGATGAAAGGTAGGGAATAGGAAAATGTTATTACACTACATTTCTCTAAATAGGTATTTAATTCAGAGAGATTTAGGCATTTCTGTAAAGACAGAATTAAAATAAGCCAAGAAAAAAAAATTCTCAAAATATCTCCTAAGAAATAAATTATAGAACTAATTTTGTAAGTAATTTCCTATGCCCATTAAATGTGCCCTGTGTATTTACTCCAGCACTAAAAGCCAAGCAAATGTTTAAATTTTCTCAGACTCTTTTTTTAAAAACAGAGTAGGTGAGCATTATGTGACGTTTTGGATCTTTTCATACTGTTTTTAAAGCATCTGGGGAAAAAAATGGGATTGCTGGAAGATGGATTTACATTATTGTAGCTATAGCACTCATGTGTTCCTTGGAGTTGATTGTCATTTGATGCTAACAGTTTTGTTGTGATCTGAGTGCTGGTTTATGTCACCAGTGACATTTTTGTGCCCTGACAGCTTTGTTTCTAGTGTGAGGGTAATTGTAAATTAGGCTAATAGACTTTTTAGCTGGAAGAGACCTCTTGTTCACCTTGTTCTTGAATGTGTGTTAAATAAATGTGTACAGCAATTACTCATTCTGATTAAATATGTAATATTTTACCCTTAATGTTGCACTTGTCACTGTCAATAAGTAATAATGTAATTTTATCTAGATGGCCAAGTGTCATATTGCCTAACTGGCACGTTTTTTTAGTTTGGTTTTGTTTGGTGTTTTTGTGTTGGGTTGTTTTTGTTGTTGTTGTTGCTGTTTGTGTGTGTTTTGGTTTGTTGGGGGCTTTTTGGTTTCGTTCTTACTTTTTGTTTTGTTTTTGTTTTTTTAACTTGGTAATTTCTTAAGTGAAATCTTTCTTAAATGGGAAAGTACTATGTGCCCGTATTTGCAAACCTACTCAATAGTGACTTCTACAACCTTTCTGAAATCATGTTTCATCTATAATTAATCAAGCAACAAAATCCACTATTCTAGATCTTTAACTACTCTATAAAAGCAAGTAATCTTCAGCTGCACTAACACGGTAGATGTTCCTGGAGTAATAATCATTTAACAGTAATTTTCTAACCAATATTTTCTTGCTTTGCCCTGTATGATCTTTGTCATGTTTGACATGACAGTTTTATTCACATTTTTCCCTATTAAAGCTTCATAAAAGACTTTGAAAAGTAAGGTTTTCTCCTAAGTATGTAAATGAAAAGTGAATTGGAAATGACTCAGCAATTTCTTTAAATACCTCCTTGGAATTTGTGCTTACTTAAAATAGATAAGTCTATTTCGAGGAGAGAAATAATTGTTTCAACTAACAAGTTTTAGGAATTAAGCTGTTGGATAGTTTCCTGATGCAGTGAGAAAACTTAAGTGTTATTTCCCTCTCCCTTCATTCAGTTTATTCAAGAGAGAAACTATTTTCCTTTCTACCAGGCTTCCTGTTAATGCACCTCAATAAGGTAAGAAACATTTTACTAAAAAAAATAATAAAACTACAGAATTTGCATCAGCTCGGGATTGTCCTACACTGGTTTTCAAACAGAAGACTGCAACCCCATCATTAAATGTATCTAGAGACTGGTTGTGTAATAGTCTTAAGCATCTCATAACTCTTGTGTTTCTATCATGTTTGAGAATTACTTGCTTTTAATCTTCTTTCAGAAGTTTAGAATATCTGAAGAGTAAAATGTAGCATTATCCTATAAAGAATAACTACCTTTTAAAGGTTTTAATTGTCCTGTGGAATAAAAAGAAATGGATCCCTGGACTGTGTACTAAAAATAGATTTAAAATACTTTTTGGAATAGTTAGTTCTAAAAGATGACTCAGATTGTGACTATCCTCTTTATAATAGTTTTCTCTAATTATAGGAATTCAGCTTTCACGGATAAGAACCCACCGAATAATTTCGTGGTAAGAAGTGATCAGTTATGCAAACTAATCAAGTGTGTCTTCTGTATATATGATTGAGAAAGCTTTAATTTTACCTATTTTATGGTTTTTGTGGAAGTAACACATACAGAATCACAGAATATTAGGAGTTGCAAGGGACCTCAAAAGCTCATCCAGTCCAACCCCTGCCAGAGCAGGATCACCAGACCAGGTCACACAGGAACACGGGCAGGTGGGTTTTGAATGTCTGCAGAGAAGGAGACTCCACAACCTCTCTGGGCAGTCTGGGCCATGCTCTGGCACCCTCACAGTGAAAATGTTTTTCCTCACGTTCAGATTGAACCTCCTATGCTTCAGCTTGCTCCCATTGCCCCTTGTCCTGTCATTAGACATCACATTGCTGGCTCATGGTCATCCTGCTGGCCACCAACACCACCAGGTCCTTTTCTGCCTGGCAGCTTCCCAGCCACTTGTCCTCAAGCCTGTAATAGACTGTTAATAGACTCTTAAAAATCTTTATGCTCCTTTTGGAGCATAACAATGGCATGACTATTAAAAGGTGAAAGCAGTAAAGCAAGTGAGGTTTAGGACTTCTTACTAGGGTTTTCTTATGTAGACATTTTCAGATATTTGAACTGTGTACGGGTATTGTCGGGTTCAGCTTTAGAGACTCTGCTTTCAAAGCAGAAGTGAGGGATGAAGACCCTATTAATGTTAATCCCTTGTATATGAAAATGCTGTGGTAGAACAACTCCTTTACTGTTTGTGCTGTCAAATGGTTGAAGTACTGTATTTTTCAGTCGAAGTCAGGATGTAAATATACTATTCCCCTTTAATCTGGTGGGGCAAAATAAAAGGATAAATTCTTAAGTGTTGGAGTTTCATTCTGCAGGAATTTGATGTAAGATTATTGTATCATGACAAATGAAAGTGTTTGTGGATACATTATTCTGAAGGAAGCAACCTGATGTATCTATCTGCAGAATGATTCAGAAGAACTAACTTCTGCTTGCTGTTTGTGTGGGAGAACTTGTTACCATCAGCCTCAGAGATACTGTAGTGTTAACAAATCATTACTAAATTACATATTGATTTCAGTAAAGAGGAAATAGTGATCTATGTATTTATAGACATAATCATGCTGATGTAGTGAACTTAAATTTACATTTTAATTTTTTTAAATTATTATTTTGTAGTAAAAGTATGAGGTTTGTACTAAAATGTACACAACTAATCACTAAGAATTAAGAAGTTTATAATCTGGACTACAAGATGATGTCTGTCAGAGTTGCATCTTTTGATGAGAGTTCAAGCATGGCCCTTGAATAGTGTAAGTTCTGTAGTATTCCACTGGCATGCCAGGACCAAGACTGACTGGACTCAGGTTGCTTGGGAATGCACCCCAACACAGGTGGTAGCCTCCTTGAGAGGCTAAATACCAGCATGAGACCATTAGTCGGCAAGTAGTTTCCTCTGTTATTAGCATCCTTGAGGAAGGGTGCCTGAGAAAACAGCAAGGCAGTTGGAGAAGGCAGAGAATCCAATCTTAATGTGAAAGATGGTTATTGCTACTTCAAATCAAAGGGACTGTGGTCAAAAACACTAACTAGAAGTGTGGTTTCCTTCAATGAGTAGCTGAATGTTTTGCTATTTTTCCCGCCTTACCATGGTTCTAGTTCTAGCAGACTTGAATTTTAAGATTATTCTGTGATAGCTCAGTATTTTACTAAGCTGAAATCACCTGCTAAGGAGTGTATTTCTTTGCTATGAAGGACTGCACAGCCTTGCATTTGGCTTCATTCACTCACATTTTGAAAGCTTCAGCTAAGGGAGGACAAGTAATTAACATGAGCTGCCTTGATTTTGTTGAACATGGCAGTAAATTTATCTTTCTCAATAAGCTACTGAGCTCCTGTCTCTGTGTTTTGAGTAGGTGAACAACGGCACTTACCGTTTCCAGCGGCATCTTTTCCTGTGGACTCAGTACATCACAGGAGACTGCCATATAGACCATGGCATGCTGTTTGCATTGTGAAGTTAAGAAGTGTTATATAGCTGATTTGTTTGGGGTTTTTTTCTTTGCTGATTTTGTGCTAGCTTTTAGATGAAAAAAAAGAGAACTAGCAAAGAAATTAAGCTTTTAGTTATGGAATCGTGTAGCTGGCACCTGGAGTCTGATACAGTGATGGGATAAACCGAGAACATGACAGAGGAAATAGTTTAAAGGTAGCACTGCAAAGTACAGGTGTATTGGATTATCTGAAAATGGTATGAGTTAGCAAAGGGCCTGAGTGATAAGTGCTGTAGACTATGGCAGCAATTACCATCTGTATAAGATTCAGCACTCAGTTTTGTCTTAAAAATCCAAAGCACAAGTTCAGACCTACTCAGGGAAGCTCTGCTAATGGAAGTTCAGTTCTGCTGAGCTGGAAGTCGTTCAGCAGAATTGAATTCAATGAATGACAGTGGAAGGCTCTTGGCATTTAATCTCCCTGCTCATAAAACAAATGGGGATGTTAAAAAGGTTGAGGACAGTGTTCTTGGATGAGTCCTGCATAAGTTGTTTTGGTGCATTTTTATTTCAAAGTCAACTTTTCATAAAAACAATTTGTCTTACAGAGAGGGCCTTAAACTCAAGAATAAAGCTCTAGTCTGGAGTCACAGCACAGTAGGATGTCTTCTGGCTCCCAAACATTTGATCAAAGCTACATTAAATTACAGAAAGTAGCTCAGACATTTGTTTCAGATACAGGCAGTCTAAGTGATAGATTAGAGTTTGTTGAATTAGCTTAGGAATTTTAAGATACGAAGCAATGTCAGGGTATGTATGCTTGGCTGTGTTGCAGCTTATCATATAATTTTCCCTTGCTGATGTGATGATTGCTCCATCACCATGATGGAGTAATTTCCACATATCAGTGAAGATAACTGGACTGATCAGAGGACAGTTTAAGGTGGTTTCAGATTTGACGCACAAATGTGATGTGCTGATCAGGATGTTCTGTCACTATTCCTGTCAGATGCATTTTATCATAGTCTATCCAGAAAGGCAAGATTTCAGAGGTTTCAGGTTTTTCCCGCACACTCAGTATTAATTACTCAGTGACTCAAAAAAAATAGATCTCTGGAGTCTAGTACACAATTATTTTTCTATTCCAGCTTACCACAATTTTCTTTCTCTATTTCTGTTTTCCATGATTGGTGGTACAGAACTGACCTCAGATCACAGGCAGGGGGTTAATATCTTGTAGTGATCTGGCAGGACACAATGTCAGTAATTGTCATTGATGCATTGACCAGCTCCATCATGTTTCCTTTTTTTTGGTGTGCCAGAACTACCCTCAAAGCTTGCTGCTTCTATCTGTCCTGAGGAAAAATGGACAACTGAATTACCAGTGACAAACTATGATGCACTTTTCAGAAGCACTGATGTATTACAATGGTTTTGTTGTGTTTGTTTTGTTTTGTGGTTTTGTTTTTGAGAAATCATTGCTAACATCAGGAGTCTCATTGTTGATATACAATATTTCTGAATGAATTGCAGTCTCCAAACATTTTGTCATACTGACTCTGTAAAAGACACTATTGATATTGTTTCTTTCCATCTATTGAATGTTGACTTTCTGATTTGCAAGTCTAGCAAAACATACCTGTTAGCTGTACAGTTGTCAGGGGTTTCAAAATTTCTAGGTGTAATTGCAACTGTGTCATTGCCAGATGTTCTGGCAAGTGGTTTTAGGACCGAGACAGGGGTAGTGTTGAGAAAACGGTCAGAAAAACACCTGTATGTTTGCCAGAAGTCGTTACAAGAGGCTACTAGTCCAGAAGAGTTGTATTTGCAAGAATATATAACATGTCTTGAAAAGTGGACTTTGCAAGATCAACAACTGAAGTGATTCAGTATTTCCCTTACTACAGGGGTCCCAACTGAAAAAAAATCCTGTAAGACCTGGTTGAGCCACTACTGTGAAATTTTCCCTTAATACTAGATGAAATGCAGCAAACACAAGGATATTTCTGGCTTTACTATTTAGGTTTCACTGCTTCTAAAGATGAAATATCTTAAAAATGTCCATCATAAATTCTTACAAGAGAATTGTAGAAAGAAGATAAAATCTGTGCCAAGCAGTCTTGAACAACATACTACTAATACACTTAAGAAATTTCTCCTAGGAAATTGGAGCTCTGTAATAGAAAGCATGTTTTCAGATTAATCTGAATGACTGTATTATTAGAGCGCAATGGGATAATCTCAGCCAATCAAGAATATCTTTTTCCCCAGTCAGCCCATGGGGCGAAAAGCAGATGCATTATCTGGTTCCTGTTGATGGGAACCAGGAGGAGAATAATCAACTGAGAGTTATCCAGTAAGAATATGGATGATACACAGATAAGGATGGAAAGCAGTGCAGTGTTTCCCCCTCTCATTTGTACTCACTGCAGTCTGAGTTGCTTAGATGGGCCCTGATGAATTGCAGTGCTATGTGATATGCAGACGAGTCTGGGAGCGGAATAGCGGTACAACCGTTATGGCCCACTGAGAAAACATTTCAGTACAGTCTGGCTCATGTCTAAACTTCACCTGAATTAATTAAGCAGGTATGTAGTTTGTCCATAGGACAAGTATTCAGTAATGGCATCGAGTACAGAAGCATCTTAAGTGCTTTTCTAAGAAAAGGTAATTCAGAGGCTCAGTTCTAGTTCTTACTCTCACCCCTGCATTTGGAAACCAAGAGGTATTTCAAAAGGAGAAAAAGAAAGAACTTTTTTCTTCCCTTTAACTTGTTTTACAAGGAAAGGTTGTTTGGCCTGTTGGGAGCTACACAGATTTCTGTAGAGAGACATATGTGACTGTTGGGAAACATCATGAGTTTACACTGAAGAAAAGCAATGCTTTGCTGTGTTGTAAACTGCCGTTACTGCCCTGCCAATGCACAGAGGGTAAACTGGCCCTGAGCCTTGACATTGCTGCAGGGTGGTTGCACAGTGTTGTGAGAGGACAGGGAGGAAGGGCAGTTACTGTAGCTGTGCATGTTCTGCAGTATCTACTGGTACTTGTCTGATTTTGGACAGGCTATCTGTGCTTTGCATAACTTTGCAGTAAGCTTGATGTAGTCAGGGGAAGTCTTCTAGAACAGACATGCTACACAAGATGAAGATTTAGTGAAAACTTTGCTGTTCATAGGACACAGCAGGTATTTTCCTGCTGCACAACTCTTTGATATGTATCTGCCCTCCTACTGCACTTAGGAGTTGTATAGCCACAGAGTTAAATATAGTCCTTCTGGGCAGGAAGGAAGAGTAAGTCTAGTGAGGGAGTAGAATATTTATATAACGAATAAAGGCTGAAACATGCTGCAGGCTTTAATTAAGCCTCCAGAAACATTGTGTCAGAAGAAAGTAGGTGCCAACATGAACTGAATACTGCTCTACTCTTCAGAGATCATAACCTTGGTCTAATTACATTATTAGTATATAAATTATTGCATGAATTATTTATTTTAAATTAATATTACAGATATTAGTTGTCATTAATAACTTGGAGGTGCCTTTTTGTCACAGAAGAACAGATTAACATTATAATTACTGCATGAAAAATAGATATTGATGAAAAATCGCTATTTAAGACATGGCTGTCATTACATTATGTATTTTTCTATTCACTTTTTTCAATTATTATGCATTTCTAATTATTGTCTTTGAGAAGAGCTGTTAACTTTGAGATTTATCAGTAGATATATTGTTATGGGTTATTTTAACACCTAAATAATACAGATGCCTGGTTACTTGTGGGATGTAAAACAGACAGAAGGAATTCTGCAACAGCTCAATAAACTAACTTGTGACCATTGTGGCTAGGCTTTTGTGAATCTGTGCTGACTGAAATCCTGGTCTCAAATAAATGGCTTGCCATTCGGTTTCTTCCTTTGATTTTTTTCCCCTTCATCTTCTTGAAGACGAGAAGAATCAGCATTGTAATTGAAGCCATGATACACATTGCAAGAAATTTGAGGTGTTGACATTTTATTGTAATTGTTCAGTGCCAACTGTTAGTGAATACTAGCTAGACAACAATTTAACACAGAAAAGGCTTTGCAGTTTGAGATCTTCAAAACAAATGCTGTGCATTTGCTGTAATACTTGTGCAGAAATACTAAAACCCCCTATTTGCTAGTGACCTCCTGAAACTGCTCAGAGATGAATAATAGTTATAGATAAAAACTCACCGAGGAGTGCCCCTGTAGTCTGACTTTTGGAGCAGAAAGGTCTTTTGCACTTGAATCAAAGAAACCCAGTTTATCTTTGGTTAGATAAACACTTGAGCTCTAATTTCAAATATATAATAACAATTTCCCATAAGATTGTTTTTAATGAAAAAAAAACAAACCCTGAGACATCTTTCTCTGAGTGGCTTATCCACAAATTCTACTTTCTTCTCCTTTGCAGTCTGCTACTTTTCTGTATTCTGTATGTGGTTGTCCTTTCAGATGTCCTTCATTCAGGAGCACCTCAGAGTTAGCCTGAATTTTCCTGCTATGTAATAGGAAGCTTTTCTTATCCTTCATGCATCATGTACATCACTCTAAGGTTTTTGAGTGTGGGTTTGTTTTTTCTTTTACTGCCACCACACAGCCACGTTTCTGTTAATTCTGGATCATGTATGAATGGCCCAGATCCATTATTTTCCAGCTTTACCACTGGGGAAACAAGAAGGTAGCATGAAAGCTCTTTTGCCTCTTGTGTGAGGCTGCTGTTCTTAACACAGCTGCTCTGTGGAACTAATAAATTGCTCCTTACTGTTAAGCAGTTGTGTCACTCAGTAAAGATGCTTTTGAGGCTGATTCCTAGGAAAATGAGGACTCTATTTGTCCTAGGTTTTAAGATTAACAAAGGTTTGAGAGTTTTAACAGTTCTGACAGGTTTCATGCTGTCACTGCAAGTGTGATTTCTGATGATGGTAATGAAGTTTGTAAGTACATAACAAGCAGCTAGTAGATTCAAACTGCTATTTTCAGCAGTTCACACATTTAATATAATCATTAAATGCTCAAGAAGGGACATTGTGCTTTTCTGGCTCAATGATGACTCTTATGAAAGACTGTACAAAGTTACTTTCCTGACTGGCAGAGCTTCTATTAAACTTATGGTTAATATAAAACATGACTTAGACTTTGAATAAGTGTCACTGAAATTAGTACAGTATTTGGTTTTACAAAATAGATGGGCAAATTTGCAATATTTGTTTTGTAATATTTTTTTTCCTCACTGGTAGTTGAAGGAAAACTCTTATTGCAGAACTTTACTGCTGGCTTCAGTCTTTCAAATAGACTCGGCGAAATCTACAGCAGCAGATGAATTCTTGTTGAATTGCAGTGTATTTCCACTTTGTGTAGTGGGCGTTTTTCTTTAAGACTGCAGAATAGTTTTTTATGTATAGGAGTGCAAGCATTACGTGTTTTTCGTTTAATACATTTATACAAAATATGGAAAGCAGGAACTGCGTGTCTTGTGGCTGTCATCAGGAGTTGCGTGCTGCTGGGTCACTTGATCAGCTTTTGATCATGATCGTGTTGTGATTAGGACTACTTTTAGATGGGTCAGAAGTATGCGTACGAATTGCCTTAATCTGAAGGTTTAGTCAGAGTCTTTGATGTGTTGGCCAGGTTACCTGGAAAAGTATAACCTCTGCTTTTCTGTGGGAGCAGTCACTGCTATGTCATCTGCTGAGCCTGTTATGCTGGGTGTATCTTTCACACATCAAGAAGGAGGATTACCTTGTGCATTGATCCCAGCAGGGAATAAGTGTTAACAGTGTTACAAACACTGACAAGAACTGGTTGGTTCTGAGTGTGTGCAAAAGGATGAGCGTAGCTACTTGAAATGAGTACTTACTGTTTATAAACATTGCTTTGATGTTTCATCCACATAAGAGCTGTCCATGGTCAAGTTGCTTTATCGGTTGAACCCTGTTTCTGGTTAAGTCTAATCCTGCTTCAGTGGAAGCAGTTCAGGAGCACGCTCTTTCACTGGGCAGGCATTTCTTTCTTGAGTTTAGCAGTAGAGTATCTCTGAATGCAATTGAATAAGAATGATCAAGTACTCTAAAATGTGCTGAGAATATTGCCAAGAGGTGTAAATAGTTGCAAGCAGAAGTAGAAGGAGTCATTATTTTACTTGGAATCCATTTCTGCCCAACATTTCACTAGACCAGCTGATTTTCGAATTTCGCCTAGATTGTAGCAGTTCAGCCACCATCTACAAACCAAAATACTTGAACAAATCCTTATAAATTAACAGCAGAAGGCAATTATCTGTTTTCCTCTTTCAGAAAAGTGAAGACTCAGTTAACTGAAGAACCGTTTCATACTAAAGTTCAACAGAAGTGTGGGTTTCTTTTTTTTGGGGGGGTCTTCTTTTTTTGGGGGGGTTCTTTTTTCTTGGAGGGGGGGGTTTTCTTTTGTTTGGGGGAGAATTTTTGTTTGTTTCTCTGAAGAACAAAATTTCATCCAACTGATCTAAAACAAACAACTTGTGCACTAAGACGTTTTCTAGTTGTTCACATTTTATTTTAGGTTGCAGTGCTATAGTTAAATTTAGACTTAGGATATCTGCAGACTCTCACAGAATCAGAGAATCACAGAATCACAGAATGTTAGGAATTGGAAGGGACCTCAAAAGCTCATCCAGTCCAACCCCTGCCAGAGCAGGATCACCAGACCAGGTCACACAGGAACACGTCCAGGCGGGTTTTGAATGTCTGCAGAGAAGGAGACTCCACAACCTCTCTCGGCAGCCTGGGCCAGGGCTCTGTCACCCTCACACTGAAAAAGTTTTTCCTCATGTTCAGACTGAACCTCCTATGCTCCAGCTTGCACCCATTGACCTTTGTCCTGTCATTGGACATCACAGAGCAGAGCCTGGCTCCTTCCTCCTGACACTTGCCCTTTACACATTTAGAAACATGAATGAGGTTACCCCTCAGTCTCCTCTGCTCTAAGCTAAAGAGACCCAGCTCCCTCAGCCGCTCCTCATAAAGGAGATGCTCCACTCCCTCCATGGTTGATAGTACTATTTAACTCTGACATCAAAAGAAATATGGTGCATAATGTCTCTGCCAATAAAGGGTTTTTGCCTTCCCCTTAGGCACGTGTTCCTGTCTATTGTTTGTTTCTGTACGGGATTCTGTTTCCTGTGATAATGTGGATGTTAAATTTAGGATTTATTCTCAAACTAAACTGTGTTGTTCTTCTAGCAGGAGCTGAGTTTCTTCTAGCTCTAGGAAAAGTTACTCCTTTTCTGTTTACTAGATTTGAAGGCCAGGAAAGAAAAAAAGTCAGGAGGAAAGAAAAGGGAATTCTTTTTCTGAGTGAGGTGTCACAGATGGCACATACTTCTCTTAAACATGAGTTGAACTGGTAACACTTCCATGCTCATTTCCATTTCCAGCACTTTAAAGATGAGCCAGTCCGAAAAGGTGACTGTAGAAACTCACCTGGCAGCACAGTGCATCATGTATGTGGAGTCAAATGTACTTTTTATATGCATGTAGTCAAACTGTGCAGCTCCTCTATTTGTATGTAAAAAGTGGAGAAACTTTATTGCTCAGCATTTAGGAATAGATAGACATAAATCCTATAAATTCTATAAACAAAAATAGAGTGCTAATTTGTCTACATCCACTACATGCCTTAAGAGTTTGATTTGCACAAAGTATTCTTGAGTCATTGGATTCATGGGGACATTCGTATGTTGATAATTATTACTAGGAAAATCTTTCACACATGTAGAGTACAAGCGAGAGCACTCTCCTGCTGTATGCCTTATACATTACTGTGTGATATTCTGACTGTTTTATTCTGGAAAGATTTTTTGATTATTCAGAAAACCTTGGCTTCCTTAATGGTGAAGGAAGTCTTGCAAGTTGACCCTCACCTGAAAATTAAAACAAAAAAATATTATTACTGCTTCAAGAACAACAGTTTCTACTAATTTTGAAATAACTGGCAGAAAAGTTGGGCTTCTCTATACCATATTTGATAAGTGCCTCTGAATTATTTAGCTGTATCTGGGATGTCAATAAACCTGCAAAAGAATGAATATTCTAATGGAGGTACTCCGAATCACTGCAGTTGGTACTCCATCCCTGCCTTCCCGTTGTTTTTCTCTATAAGCAGTGTGCAAATTCAGCTGTTCTCTAGGGAAAGGACTAGAATCACTGGTGTTGGACCATGAAGATTATTTCTCTTATCACTCATGGGTTAGGGTAGTCCTTTAAAACATAAGAACCATACTTAATTTCATTTCCTGCCTGAACAATTTTGAGCTGTTAATCTCTTCTGTTCATGTCACTTTTGTGACCTCCATGCTAGATGGTGTTCTCTCTCTTATTCTTATGTGCTTGGCATAAGCAAACACTTATTGACAACCTTAATCCATTGCTTCCCAGGTGAGTGTCCAGATCATCAGAAAATCATACCTGTTTTTTCATCCCATGAATATGTACCTATTTAAATACATAGCAGTGCTTTTCTGTTAGATGGGAGCCTGCACACCGCAGAGTCTGACTTTATGAGGTCAGTTCAGTATATTTCAGAGTCTGATTGCTTGTGTGAGAAATGTTGATTGAAATCTTTGCAATTAAGTAGGCAAAGGAAAAAAAGCCAGATTTAGCTCACAGTTGCTATGAGTGTTCTAACTTTGGAGTGTGGTCTCTTGGAAGGAAACAGAGCTACTCCAGCCATTCTCTGCTCTAGCATTTATCTGTATTTACTTCTGCATTTTCTCCGATTTTAAGTGCTGAAAGTGAATTGTTTAATTTTGAATGGAATAAATTGTTTCTTATAACTATTGTTTGTTCTGGCAAAAAGAGCCAGAATAAGTTCTCTGTTAAATGTTATGATTTATATACGCTGTTTGCAACTCAAGCAGAGAGTTACTGGATACATTACTGGATGTAATTTGCTATCAGCCAGAAAGGACTGCCTTCAACTTCTGGCTTTGTGTGGTACCGGGAGGGGGAGAAAAGAAAATGCTTTTGAGGTGAGATATGTGGTTATTGGAGGATTTTCCATTTTCATGCTGTCAGTGTTGGTTGTACAGATTTTGGGGTATGTTGAGTTGGGTTTTTTGTTTGTTTGCTTGGGTTTTTTATTTGTTTTGGAAACTGAGTTCTTTAGAAAACACTAAAATGGTGTTATGCAATTTACAGTATTACTATACAGTTTGCAGACTTGAGTAAAACCTCTCTTCAGAATATGAACAAAAACTTTCACAGTAAACTTTTTCTACAGTTAATGAAATAATTGTGTGCAGTTTACTTCCCGGTTGTGTGTACACACTGTGGTACAGTGGTGGTCATTTCTCTGATCCTCCTCTATTGAGATTGCAATTGCACCACTGAAGGAGTGGTTTCTGGATAACAATCTAGAGAAGGCAGAAACTCTGTTGGAAAGGACTTGGCTGACACCTCAGTGTCTTCAACCATAGCGCACTGCGTCCCACCAAAATCAATCATGGTCTGCTACAGCTGATTCTTTACAATCTGCCAGAGGGCAGATAAACAGTCCTAGTGCTAATGTACATCTGTTAAGAGCTCTAAGAGTAGTGACTGTGAAACTCAGTGGCTGAAATGCTAAATTATGATTATTTCTGTAGTAAGTTTTGTGACTCTTTGGAAGCCATCAGAAAAATGATGCAGCACATTAATCTTTTGAAAAAAAGTAGGAAAAGGCAGCTCCTTCTTTGTTCTGTGCAATGTTGTGTGCACGTGTGTGTGTGTAAGATCAGAGAGAAGATGTGTATAAAGGTTGAAGAGGGAGGAGAACTCCTAGAAAGACATAAGGAAGAGCTGGGGGGAAGAGGTGGGGTGTGTGGGAGCACAACGGAGGCCAGAGTGTGATGAACAGCAGCAGGTCAAAACTAATCCAAGAAGTGAAGTAGCACAAAGAGAAGGAAATGAGAGAGAGATCTTGGGATAAACGCTCCCAAGAAATCTTAGTTATTAACTAAAAGTCTATTTTTGCCATTTTAAACCTAAATACACAGACAGGATAGCTCCGCCATTTTATCTGAAATAGAAAATACCTTAAGAAGGAAATTTCCAAATCCAAACTTCTTGTGTTCCCACTGAATATGACATGTCACACTGAAGTTTTTGCTTCCAATTCTAAAAAAAATTTCCCCTTTGTGCAATTTTGATAATAACATATTAGCAGTACTTTAAGAGATGCGTCTGATTTTGCTTATCCAGTTCTAGCAGCCCAAATATAGAAAGAGCATGGCTTCAGGAATTTTCTGTGTATATGAAAGATGCTGGTGCTTTTCTGTAGGAATGTACGGAAGCTAGCAGAAAACAGTTACTGACAAAGATGGCTAGAGGTAGTGCTGTAATATTTCTGTGGGGATTTCTTAAGGTGTGAGCTAAATACTAGCAAGGAATAAAATTCTATCTAGGGCATTTCTAGCACCAGATGCTGCAGAAAACAAACACTGATATTTCATATTTTACATTTCAGTCTACTTCTTTGTAAAGTTTTTTCATTTTCATTATGAAGAAAAAAGTTCTGTTTTTTTTTCCCAGGTTAAGTCACACAAGTGACATGCAAACATGCCTGTGATAACTGAAATATTTCTGAGGAAATAACCTTATTTTTCTGTGATCTATTCTGCTAGCTTTTCTGGAAGTTAATTTCTTCTGTAAGCAATCGATAATATTTAATTTTGAGAAATGCTATTATTCCAGATGTATAATGCACTGTGTTTTCACTGCACATTGTGTTTCAAGAGAAAATTATGTTTCATTTTGTTCATTCTTTTTAACACAGTACTCTTTGATGGGCAGAATACTTGACAGCTGAGCAGCCATAGGAAACTGTATTCATCCAGATCAATCACTAATGCTTTTCAGTCTGTTAATCCAGGAATATTGCTGGGTTCAGTGTAAATGTTCCTGTAGAAATGAACTTTCTTCCATTGTATGTTGTGAAGTTGGGTAACATTTCAATTTTCTCTTGGCATAGCTTCTGAGTTGATGAGGTTTCCTTACACATTCCAGCTTTACTGTACTTCACTATAATTAAGACAGTTCCAATTATAAAACTAGTATCTGTATTGAAACTGTCTCCAGGTTTTTGGACTTCCTGGAATTTCAGTAATGCATATCGTGCTAACATGAGCTCAAGATGAGCAGACAGCACAGAGGAGCATACTGTACTTTCAAAGATCAATGCAAGATATTCAGGATAATTTGATACTACTTGTATTTGGCCAATATGAAATTTTCAGTGGTGGCTTAAGGATTTTTAAATCTCCTTTTTGGCTTTGAATGTGAGGAATTGACAGCTTTGTTAAGAAGAAGGGGGAGGACACATAACCGAAAGCCTCTGAAGATGTAGTAGCTTGCTCTTACATACTGCTGACTTGACTGCTCACTCTGCTGGCTTCTCCCCGGCTTCTTGAATTTCTGTTCCCTGCTGAGTTACATAATGAACGTTCTCTGAACTCCCACATTTTCCACATGCCTTCCCACACGGCCTCTTTCTTTTGCTAAAAACGGATGGAAAAATTCTAACTCACTTGTTGAAAGGCTTCACACAATGCTGCTGAATCACATCTCAAAATAGGAACAAATCTCTCAAATTCCTTTCAAGAAAACCACCACAAAACCCAACAAAACAAAACACGAAAAAAGCCACTTGCAAAAAAACCTGACCTCCCCTCCAACAGAATTGACAAGACATTGTGGAAGGGCAAAACGACTGTGAATTAACTCTAATTCTTGCAGCATCAATCTAAAAGAAAGCTTGTAGGTTAGCTGCCATTTTAAGAATAAATATCTATACCATAGTTCACATATCCACTGCTAGCTGCTGTCATCTGGTAGCTAAGTAACACAGATACTTGCTAGTTGGAAAAGTGTATAAAAACTCTTACTTTACAGTAAATGTAATAGGGAAAGCAGGAAATTTTCTAGGTGACACTTGCGTATTTGTCTCTTTGCGTGGTTTACAGCGAGACCCCAGTGGAAGGAGGTGAAGCCCATTAGCAAGACCTTTTACTGGCCAAATTCCAGTACCTGTTATTTTGAAAGCTGTCTTGATATTTTGAGGACATCAGAAGCTTGACATTGCTGGGTATCAAGGCATAGCAGTCTGACAAAAATGTACTTTACAGCCAATTCTAAACATGCTTAGAGAACCAGTGCAAATTCAGATTTTCTGACCCTCAAAGTGTGAAAGCTTATTAAAGCAGATTTAAAGTGTAACAGTACCTTGCCAGACTAAAGTTGGAACTTGTAACCTTGATTTGATTGATATTAATATGCGGGGTGATATCAAAGTCTTCCAGTGTCTTAAGCATCATTTTTTTGATGAATTCTCCAATTACAGAAAATGCCTAAATAGCAGAAACTTGGGTATTTCAGGAATGTCCTATGGAAAATTATGTGTGAGAGAAATGCAAGCCGGAAAGTAAACAACCTGGGTTCTTGCAGATTCAAGCAGCCTTGTCTTCTGGCCTTGCTTTTTAGCACAAGAGCTTTCAATGGTTTCTTCTGATGAAATAAACTGCACATAGTCTCTTCTCTTCATTTTGTACTTCATTTCCTCACTGATGAGTAAGGCTACAGGTTTACACTTCATGCCTTCAAGGTCCCTATCCTTGTGTCTGTCAGTCTGCACCTATACCACAACTTTCATGCTTAATGCGTCTTGATCTACCCTGGATTTTGCTTTCCAGGGAGTTTCATAGGTGGTTGTGCTTAGTTTTTTTCCAGGAGAGACAAAAAGACTATAGCAAAAGAATATAGCAGCTGGGTGTGGCAGATGCACCCACCCTACTGAAGACCTGAGAAAGACCCAACAAAGCAGTGCTAAAGTTTCTGGCCCTGGAGTTGCCAGGTCTGCCTCCCCCTCACAGCTCATGTCTGGTCCACACAGTGGGGGTCAAAGGCGGGAAAGTTGGGGTCCTCAGCCAACAGGGGCTGACACGACCATGGATTGACCACAGAGCAGATTCGACCAGGGTATAAATGGGGCCCCGTCGGAGGACTCATTGGAGTCGGTCATCCTCGGAGCAGTGGGTCTGCGGCCGGGGACTCTCCCCTTGAGTTGGGACACCACTTAAGGTAACTTCTCGAGATTGAGAGCCCTCCCTTTTTGGTGAGTGAGTGAGTGCACGTTTTGGGTCGTTTGGCCAAAAACAGAATTCTTAACTCAGCTGTGTCTGGTAATATTCCCAACCAGCATATCGAACCTGTATTTGTTGAATGTCAGTGGGATGCTGTCTTGGTGAATGAAGTTTTGTCTGCTTAATTTAAGGTTCAGATTAAAGCTTGTTTGAGTTCATTATTTGTGTGTGTGTAGCCATTTTGGTGCAATTCCGTGACACTGGGCCAGATAAAACTGTAGGCATAGCTCTTTGCTTTACAGAGTAAGTAAGATACGCTGAGGAAACTGGAGGGAGAAATAAATGTCATCATACAGTACCCTTATAGTGCTGAAAAAATGTATGTATGTATGTATGCATTTATTTATTTATTTATTTATTCTCTCAGTAAACCATTCTCAGTTGGTACCCATCATCCTAATGTGGAAGGACTCAGTCCCTCAGAATCTGTCCAGAGTTCAGTCACTGCTCCTGTGGTTTTGGTTTCTGGGCAGACTTGTTGTGTAAAGCTTTCTATTCTTTACTGAAAAGTGAGGTTCACAGTGTAATTGCATAGCTCCTATGGCAATGTGAAGCCTCTTCATGTTGTGGGTTTGATGTGGTGTGTGGTTTTTCAGTTGTTTTGGGGGTTTAGTTTTGTTTTGTGTTTTTGAGAATTTTCTATGCCATATCCAGAGAGGGAGCTTATTTTCTTTTCTAAGCATGCGTTGTACCAAACAACATACATGGCTTTCTGCAGTCCTCTCATCTTTCTTGACTATTGATGGTATTCTTCAGTATATATATTTATACATAAATAATGAACTATACACGTGCTTCCCTGCAGTAATTTTCTGAAAGCATTTTGGAAACTAGATTCACAGGTTTTTTTCAAACTTAATTCCTTCTGTTTTCACCTTTCTAGCTCTGAAGCTCTCATACTAAAGTTCTTTATGTTTTTGTCCCATGTTCTCATTTTTTTTTTTGAAGGGCTTCAGATAGATGTGTTCTGCTGCTTGAAACTTTCCAAATGCCCACACCCCCCCACCTTTTCCTTTTTCCCCAAATTGTTTCATTTTCTAGCTAGGATACCATACGCAGACAATAATTGCAACATCTTAACCCTCACTTGTTGCATAGGCAGACAAGGATTTCTTCTCTACGATTTGCCTGTGAGTGATTAACGTACAGGAGTAGTTCTTCATGACTCCTGAACTATTTTCTTGGTCATCTTTAAATTCTGGTTAGTTTCTGATGTTCCTTTTCAGCACTTTAAGGGGTTTACTTAGTTTCCCCCAGTTATGACCTTTTTTTTCATTGATAGTTGAGAAGCAGCTTTTCATGGTCTAAAATGGTGCAAAAGCACTGTGACTGACTCACCCTCTGGCTACATCTTAACGAGTTTGCACAAAATCACAGTCCAATTATACACTGTTTGTTATCAACTACAATGAGAAGTTGATAAGGAAAGAATGGCCCAGAGGGTAGGAACCGCATATGCTATCATGGTTGGTGGTAAAAACATCCATAATGTTAGAGTTTTGTTTTGAAGTTTAAAGGGAAGCTTATGGTTTTGGGGTGTTTATGCTCAAATAAAAAACCCTACTGTTGTGTAAGAATCTATCAGACACTTTTACTGATTAATTGGAGCAATCCCCATGTAAGGGCTACCCAGTATGCCATTCATCAGACGTGCTAACTGTCTGACGGTTTTGTGGGCTGTAGTGAAGCACTGACCTGTGAATTCCAAACTTGGGTAATGCGTGTTCTATTTTTCCAGGGTACTGTGTGTATGCAGTCCTTGTTTTAATCAGTAGAAAATCTACCCTGACCGTGAGTATTTATATCTGTGACTTCTCTGTTAATTTTGGAACTTAAGAATACATTTTGTACTGTTTGACAGTGTTTGATACTTCTTTTTGAGGAGATTAAAAAGTGGTTATATTCTTGAATTCTGCTTCCTTCTGACTCACTGACTGTGTAAGCTCTCTCACTGTTGGTACAATTAGCTTAATGCAGGATTCAAAGGAAGATCTTTTATGTAAGCTTTAATCTAGGAAACAAAACTAGTAAGAGAAATAGAAATCTGTTTGCTTCTCATCTCTATTATTGATTACTAAGTCTGGCATCTGGCAGTAACTTTTGACTACTACCGGGGAATGATCAGTGCAGCAAGTTGGTCATTGGCAGGGTGTTTCAGAGCCTCCTGTGGCTTGTTTGTCAAATACAGGTATCTGACAATTTACATCCACAAGGGAAGAGAGCCATTGCCCTGGCTGTTGAAGCACTCTCCATATGGGAGAGACAAAAAAACTTTCATCATGAGACTTGAGTACAAGAATAGAAAGTAGAAATAGAAATACAAGAAGAAAATGAATGAGAGGTGGCTACCTTCTGTCTTGCATGTTGCTGGCCTATGGTATTCTGGGCATCCTAGCCATCTACCTGCCATCTATTTGTCAAGAATCCCAAAAATCCATGTGCACTGTCTCCATTTAGGGCCCAGGGCAAGCCCAGGGAGCAGGATTTTCTCTCTATTGTCCTCAACCCTACCAGGGGAGGATTAAAAAAAAAAAAAGGGAATAGAGAAAAGATGCTTCACACAAGGTTGGAAGTTAAGACTATAATAAGTTTAATGAAAAACAACAGGGGAAAGGAAAAGGGAATTAATAAGGGACAAAGGATATTTAACCATATACAAAACCCGATCCCAGCAGTCCTGAGTGGCAGTGTCCGAGCAGTGCCTCGTGGCCGCTGTGACCGCTGTGCCTCGCTCCCAGGACCGCAGTGGTGCTGGGAGCGGGTGGTGGTGGATGCTGCCGGGCAAATGGAGGTAGGCCCAGCCATCCTGAGATGCCACCGGAAAAGCCGCTGCAGAAGCCAGGAAAGCCCGTGAAGCCTTGGCCCTCCTCGGTTTTTTTAGACTGTGGCCAAAAAGGGGAGGGAACAGAACTGATCTCTGACCCCCAGGGTCCTACAGACACCACCTGTCCTTCCCTTTCAAGCTGGTAATCCTTAAACCATAGCATGCACAGCAGCAGGTATGTACCAGTCTTGACCGGCATCCTGTACCAATAGATTTCCTCCTGCAAAAATTACTGTCATGTTAAAATACTGGTTGTTTTTTCTACTGTACTGGATGTCTTTGCATAAACTTAACTTAACTGACTCTGCCTCATGTTCTGTCCTTAATTTTGGCTTCTCATAGCATTGATAAAACACTTTATCTCAAGGAAATATTTGCATCTTCTCCGCACCCTCTCCCTTTTAAATTTATTTCCATGCTGTTAGTTCCTCTTTAGATGTAATGGTGAGATTTGATTAGCTGAAGCAAAGCTGCAACATGTATGTTAAATGGAGCCCAGGACCAAGCATAGCCTGACATATCTCAGCTGGTTGAGATTCCTGCTCCAGAGAGTTCATGCCCTGCTGGGAAGGGGCCTTCTGTCAGTGCAAGCAAATATCTAAGAAACCCACATGCCAGGCTGAACACACTAAACTCCCGGTACATGTTGCTGTTGTTTTTTTGTTTTCATTGAAGTCACAATTCTGGTGTATATTTTATTTATGATATCGGGGAAAAGCACAATAGCTCTATTAATCATATATTTCCCCTTTAGAAAGCACTGTTGATCTTATAATATGGAACAACTTTCATTTTGGATTAAGAATTAATACAGTGCTGTGTTCTCTGTATAATGTGATGTAGATTCAGAGGCATATTTTAAGGCATAGACAGCTCAGTTTTCCAGTGCAGCTCAATTACAAGCTTCTGGTGGCACAAGGCAGTGCTACAATGTAGATGTTGAAGTGTAATTGTTGTGTCAGGAGACCCCAGTAGACCACACAGTCTGTGGTGTGAATTTTCTATCTGATGAGCAAGAGAAGCATGGCCAGACAAGTGCTGCCATGCTCCAGCAATACCTGGGTAAACAGTCATCAGGGCTCGTAATACGCTGTCGTGGATCAGAGCAGCACTGAGAAGTGAACATACTGGTGTGATAATCCTGAGAATTGGAAAGTGCAGGAACTCCATTTGGAGATCTGATAAGGAGTGGAGTACAGCAGGAGCCAATGTGTAACTGGAAAGTTGGCATTAGAAAAGAATGGACAAATCAAATAAGTCTTTACTGGCGATGTTGCTTCATTCTCATGTACATGCACACATAGGGATCCGGAGGTGGGTGTCAGTTCATCCCTAACTTGCTCCGATTCTACCCATTTTTATGTATTTTCTACAAGCTGTGTTTGTATCTCAAATAACTAACTGTACATTGTATCTTATTTTGTAGTGCACACTTCTTAGCGTTTTCTCATTTTATTTCCTGTAGATTTATCCATATAATTTGAGTTTTCTGTTTGGTTGGTATGCCAGCATAGCAATCTCCAAAGTGACAGAAGAGCCAATTCCATGTTACAAGGAGCAGAATTTTTTTTTTACTGTTCTCCCATAATGCTCAAAGGAAGCTGTTGGTAATAAAATGAAAACAGTAAACCATTTACTGTTTTACATAAAACTATCAACATAAAATATCTCTGGAGGAGGAGGGGAGACCAAAAAACTTTGAATTATGTTGTTGGTTTTCTGAAGCATAATGAATACAAAGCTTCCATTCCTCTGAGGTCTGATTTTTTTGTGCAAGACGTGTAGTTTGTCCACAGGCCTCAAGATGAGATTTGAACCAAATAAAAATCTCTGCAATTGTTCAGATGTAAAATTGATTCTAAACTATTCTATTTTATCAGAAAAGAAGCAAAAATATCTTCTTATTTTTCAGAAACATCTTTTATTTTTTCAAATGAGTCTCAAAAGACATGAAGTGATTTGTTCTTTTATAGAGGCTTGTTTCATCCGCATGCATGTTGTGGGTGGAAAAAGCATCTGATGGTTAATTCTTTATTTCTAAAACAAAGAAGATGATTACAGTGAGTGGGACAGTCATGACACGCTGTATCAATTCTCGCCTCTTTCTTAGAAAATTCCTTAAAACATAATATAGCAAAAAAAACCATATAAAAAGAAACCCAACACTTTCCCTCCCTCAGTCATACTTCATAAAAATTTCAGAGTCCAAACCAGATGTAAGGCACAAACAGTTTGATCAGAAACACAGAGAGATAACTGAAATGTTTAATTTGATTATTTAGTTTTTACTCAGCTTTACCATCCAGGATGTATTTGCAAATTTCACTTAATTGACTTCAAGGGTGAAAGGATTTGAACTTGCAATTTATTTTTGGTGTTCTCAGGAGGGAATCCTGTTTAAGCTTAGTAGCAATGATTCATACTTTTGGAGTTAGCTCCTCAGCTTAAATTAGCGTATCACTGATGTTTAACTCCTGTGAGCTTCCCATCCTTCAAGAAAGCCCCCAAAACAGACCAAAAAACCCCACAAACATACTTGCTTGGAACCCCAGGATAAACCACATCGTTGCAGTTCAAAGGCTGAACTAGAGGAATCATTTGACTGCATTTATTGGATTGATGTTTTGCCACAGCTGCATCTGACTGCTTCTCCACAGAAACTTCTAGTCAGTGTACAGGACTGGAAGGATTGCAGTTGTATCTGTGAGGTTTTGTGCTTTTTAAAAATCATATCTGATATTCACTTGTTACTTCTGAAATTTTCTGCAAGAAACTTAGGTGTTTGCTATTTATGAGCATGTCTTAAGCTGCAATCTGATAGATACTTCAGGCACATCTAATGCAGTTGTGCTATCCTAGGAGAATATGGAAAATATTATTTTTAATACATATATTTTAAATTCAGGTGGCAAATTATAAGACTAAAAATATAGACTACTGTACATGTAACTGTGTCCCAAAATAAGATATAAATATATTAGAGGTCTGTCTACCCCAAATTAATTCTGATAGCTCACGAGGACTCCCTTACAGCCATCCTTTATGAACCTTTGCAGGGCTGCATAGGTTAAAACGTGTGAATTGCAGATTTAGAGCATCATGATTTTTCATGACCAAATTTTAATATGGTTCAATCCAGAGAGATTAGTGTTTGCACCATTTGGTACTTTATATTTATATATACTTTTGAATGATATAGCCTTAAATTTTTCTTTCGTTTATCTTTTATTTTTTTTTCCCCATGTGGAAATGATATCTCCAAATGAGATTATGTACTACTTCATTTAAGTCTGTAATGAACATTGAATACTTTGATAAAATGTAATACTTTATCTGTAAGTTATTCTTGTTAGATTTCTTGTTACCAGTGCTAATGATGTGAGAGGAAGAAAACAGCAAAACACTGTAAAATGCTCTAAAAAGCCCAAAGCAGGATCTGGATAACTTGCATTTTGAAAAGTCATTGTTATATTAAATTACTTCATTCCTAATTCACAGCTGATTCTAAAGCTTATTCCTAGTAATATGGAGAACTTGCTAGTCTTTTTTGGTCCTTGTTAGGTGCTTATTTCCTTAGCCTCAGTATTCTGATTTCACTTGAATGTGAAGGATTTCTCTCTTGCTTCAGGGCACTCCCTGGGCAAAGAAACCACTAGGTTTTTTGGCAGGCTGAATTGTGACAGCAGACTACTCTGGATAGAAAACTCTCCTGTCTCTGACCAATAATCCAGTAAGAGACATCATGCTAGGAAAAATGCTTAATTTTTTACAATGTTTTCTGAACTGAATTCCACTGTTTTGCACACAAAATAGAGAAAGCTGCAGTAAGTAATAGTCTATTCCTAGACTTGTTAGTAATGCAAGACATTACATTTCAGTCTGTCATTTGTAGTAGACAACTTTCTGTTCATCTTTATTCTGTTGTGTAGCTTTCTTCAGCATCTATGGACATTTGAAATTACTGATCAGGGTACCCTGTTCTCTTGCAGTATTAAGTTACTTCTGCTATCAGAAGTTCTGGCTCTCCATCGAGACCAGTTTCCCCATTCTTACCTTACCAATCAGGTAGTAAGTGGACTCAGTGAAAACAGTGTGGGCTGATCATCCATTCAGGTGAAACCACGCAAGGAGAGGATTGTGATGAAACACTGAGCAAAGATGATCTACGGTTTATCAGCTTGTGTCTTTCAGCAGTAACTCTGGCATTACTGTGGGACAGAGTTGCCAGTGAACATGAAATTTGAAAGGTGTAGCTTCTGGAGGAGCTGAAACCACAGCGTTCCTGTCTCGCTCTCTTTGCCAAGTTCATTATCTCAGAAGACTCCTTATACTTGGTGTTGCAGCATATTTGCGCTGAACATGCTAATATCTTGCTCCTCAGCAGCAGTCCTGTGTCATAAGTCTTGGAGAACAGCAGTCTCTCATTCCTGTTACCTTAGTGAGTAGCTCCAATTCTGTGCATACTGAAAAATTTCCAAAAAAAGAAGAGAATGTGCTAACCTTGTAGTTTCTGGCCGTTTTTGTTGCAATGAAAGGGAGCTGAGAACATACTCCCACTTCCACGTGCTCCTCATTTGCATTGTTGCAATAAAAACTGGAGTGGTATTAAATAATAGATTTTTATAACTGTCTGGAAAGAAGGACAAAGAGGAGACTTCATCTCTCTGAATTTACACAGCTCACTTCAGAATGAAAACTGGTAAAACAGAAATGTTAGCAGTGCTAGATGTTGCAAATGTGTAAGGGTCCTAATATTGTTAACCATACTTATTCCTGTGGAGTTTTGCAGGAGGGAAAATTGAATGCTTCAAATGGTGCATTTCTCCTTCTGTGTCTGTGTGTATGATACCAAGCCTTTACAAGCTCCCTGTGTGGTTCTTTGACTGGTATTGTGCTTTACATATGTAATATACTGCATTAGAGGTAAACAAATGCATATATTTTAAATTCCTAATTTTAATACTCTTTTTCTTTTCAGATTTGCCTAGTTACAGTACAGTACTTTATGGACCATATATGATTGAACATTACAAAAATGCTGCCTTTCTCATACCTTTCTCATGTGTCAGTAAAAACCACAGAATGATTAGTACTGTGAAGTTGTGACAAAATAGCTTATGCAAGAAAATATTATTGAGTAAAGCACTTAATATCATGATGAGAATTTTAATCTCTGTGTTTAACTAACCCATTACATGTTGAGAAATAGTTTTTTCTTCATTCATGCACCCTTTGTGATGTTTTTAACCGACTTGCAAAATCTACTTCAGGTGGAGGACAGGTTTAGCTTGCCTGCTTTTCTGTGTATTTTGGAAAGGAAAATTGATGGTTGTGCTCTACTCCCAGTCCAGTGCTAAATGATTACAAGATCAGATAGAGAAGACCGTGGTGCATGTGGCCTCTTTGCTCAAACGTAGTGGTAGCAGTTGTCTCCAGGTACCAGGTGAAGGGTTTTGTTCTCTGCCCTACTGATACTCGTATGTTAACAACTGGAGAGCCCTATGCTGCAAAGCTTTGAAGCTGTTGTGCTTCTTCCCTATCACAGCTGCAAAGCTCTGTTACAAAGAGGAAGGATGTAGAATCAATGCAAAATATATAATTAATGTGTTGATAAATACTTAAAACTACATAAAGTCTGTAGAACTAGTCATGAATTTGAATATGAACTGTTAAGATACTAGAATAAAGAAAAAACAGGCTGTTTCTTTAATTCTTGGGCTGCTGTAATCACGGAATCACAGAATCTTAGGAGTTGGAAGGGACCTCGAAAGCTCATCCAGTCCAACCCCTGCCAGAGCAGGATCACCCAGACCAGGTCACACAGGAACGTGTCCAGGCGGGTTTTGAATGTCTGCAGAGAAGGAGACTCCACAACCTCTCTGGGCAGCCTGGGCCAGGGCTCTGTCACCCTCACAGTAAAAAAGTTTTTCCTCATGTTCAGGTTGAACCTCCTATGCTCCAGCTTGGGACCATTGCCCCTTGTCCTGTCATTGGACATCACAGAGCAGAGCCTGGCTCCTTCCTCCTGACACTGCCCTTTACAAATTGATCCCCAGGAATGAGGGCACCCCTCAGTCTCCTCTGCTCCAAGCTAAAGAGCCCCAGCTCCCTCAGCCGCTCCTCATAAGGGAGATGCTCCACTCCATCCATCATCTTTGTGGCTCTGTGCTGGTAATCACTGATGGATATCTTTTGAGGAATTTTATTTGCTTTTTTGTCTGCCTTACAACGATGTAACAAACAAACAAAAAGCCCCCAAACATGGAGTTGTTAAATTTGATACATACTTGGAGGAGAACAGAAGTTGAAAAATCCCCTGAAGTATTTCTTATATGCTTAAGGTTGAAATCCTGCTTGTTCTATCATGTCTGTAAACTTTCTGGTGAATGTGTAGGTGCAATTTTGCCCCTGGTAGAAGCTGCACAGGGAGCAAAGCAATGTTAACTGTGTGCTTGCTGTAGGGGTGGAAAAATAATCTGAAATGTCTGTACCTAAGTGTGCTGTGTATCCTTTTACATTGCAGCATATGCCATGCCACAGTAACTACCAAATACAGAGGGGCTGGGGAAGGTCATGGGGTGCTAGCATGGATTAGAATCCCTGTGGAGATATTCCTTAGGGCCCTGGGTAGCTTTATTACTTACCTTGCATAATTGGTAAGTTAGAGAAGCACAGAGTGCTAGCTACTCCCTGTGTATGTAGTGCGGAGATACCATCTTCTCAAAGGAGCTGAGGATTCAGATCATATCAGATAATTCTTCGCTTGTATGAGCAAACTGCAGAGCACAGTTTCTTCTCAGTGAAGAAAAAGAAAAGAATAAAATTAAATATGTATTTTGAGCAGATGATTCAGCAGGCTGTAATTTACCCTTATAGCATCAGGATTAATGTGTGAAGAATCTTCAGAAAACAGATTTGATCTGCCTCATTATACATTCTTTTCCCCTCTGTTCTTAATTTTGTTTAGTGCTCACTGTGTTGTAGCTAAAGGAGACCTTTTTTATTTAAGGTTTCTTGTCAGTTAATGTTCATCTTTGATCAGTGTCATCACAGTTGTTGCTGGGGTAGCAGACTATGATTTCTGCCGTTAATAATGATACCACTATTTCAGTTGCCAGAGCAGGAGGAATTGCTGAACAGGACTTGCACTGCGGATTGATTATCTTCAGCTTAAGGGACAAAAATACTAAGGTCATTATGTAGTTAAACACTACAGAGAAGACTTTCAGCTGTAGTTCATATTGTAGCTTTAACTTTTTAAAATTTACTTAAAATAAAAGATGTGGTTCCTGGAAGATGTTCAGAGGTGTTCCTTCTGCCAAGTACACCTCAAAACCTCAACCTCCCGCAATCCAGTTGTGTGTGTTCTAAAATACCAAGCCTCAAAACCGCCTGCTATCAGGCCTCGTTGACATGTTTTAATAAGAAGTAAATTCAAAATGAGAGGCAGGAGGTAAAAAGTCTACACTGGCAAAAAAAAACCCCAACAAATCCTCAAACCTTCCTGTAGTACCACAACTGTTGTAGCTGACAATTAATATTAATCAACTGTCTTAAGGTAAAAGATGCAGCAGAGTTTCTATGCCTGTTTGCTTCTCAACAGCCTTTTTAGTCCAGTGGATACCATTTGAACTTAATCTTGTGAGACTAATCTCTGTGAAAATGTTGAAGGCCTGAGGAGAAGCTGGTGCCGTGGCAGGAGTTTTTGCTCCAGTGCATTCTGTTGTGTGTTGATGTCTACCTTTTCTTCCCTTTTGTTTCTTTTTCTTCCTCTACTCTTTTCTCTCTGGACAATGTAATTTCAGGAAATGAATAGACTATGCCTCCAGTTCTAATACAGTCAAGAAATTATAAAACTTCATAGATAACTGTAATAAATGGGCTAGGTAGTTTATTATGTCTAGTGAATCTTAATATAACATCCTCATACGGAAAAATTACCTCAGAGAAACAACTCTGAAAATTGTGGTAGTAACAGATTTCTATTTATAAGATTACTTACTGAGCAAAAGATCTAAATTGTAAATTAAATTCCTTTCTTTAAAATGCCACTGAGCCTTCTTTATTTCTATCAGTGTTGGTAATATGGTACAGGTTGTTCTGTACAGTAACAGTAACCTCCTTCTTCTATTTGTTTTCCTCTCAGAATATTTGGCTCAAGATATGCATAGGGGTCTAACAGTTGTGAATTAAGATGTTTTCCTTAATCGCTGTATTTAACAATTAAGAGTTTATTTTTGACTCTCAAATGTCTCAATGCAATTTACTTCATACACTGAAACCTGTATATCTTGTTATCTCAGTCATCAAATAGCGTATCAGTATGTCACATTTGAATGTGAGATGAGAAATTAGTCAAGTCTGATATCTTCCATTTTATCCTCCCGAAAGAGATTATGGGCTGGGTGTCTCAATAAAGTATTCCTGGCTGAAAACTTAATGGCATTTGGATTTCCACACTAAAAAGAAACAAAATTTTCTTGGATATTCTCCTTTCATAATAAGCAGTCTGACTGGGAAGATGTGTGACAAGCCTGGCACAAATGCAGACTCTTCTGAATCTTTCGAGTTTTCGTGATGAAGTAATTTTGTGTCAAATAAAGTGTGTGCATATATGTGGTTCATTGCTGCTATATCTAGAAACCTCAGATGCGCTATGAAGTGATGTGACTAACAGCAAGGTTATCATTCATAAGTACCACACCATGAGCTCCAGTGGTCATGGGAGTGATGTAGGAGCTAGAGACCAAATAGGTCGAGTGTCAGTGGTTGCTTTCAAGCAGAAGAAAAGTGCACTGTGCTTGCAACTTTCCCTACATCCTGATAAGTGTTACAATACCCTCTAGATTGCCTTTCAAAACTAAAAACAGAGCACAAAGCATCCTACTGATAACCATGGAAATGGGCAGTGTCTGTGTTGAAAACCCACAGCTAGTAAACTGAAGGAGACCGTGGAATCAGGACAGAAAAAATGAACTATAGTTACTACATTTCCTTCACAGGGAAGAGCCATCTATAAGACAAACTTTTTGATCTACACTAGATATGAGTGGGCATATCTGTTCAATTGTGGCAATGCTTAAGTGCAAACAAAATCTGTGATAGAAAAGCATGGTATACCTCCAAGTGTTCATGCTTTGCAGATGGGCTAAAACAATAAACAGAATGTCGAAGTGAGGATAATAGCCCCTGAAAGCATACTGAGGTTGTAACTATTGACTGAACTGTGCTGACTGTTTATTCTTAATGTATTCCCTGTTGCTTTACTTGCTTTGTTCCATTGAAACATCTATGTTGCGGAGAAAGGTTTAAAAATGCAATGCAAACTATATGGTTCCAGCTGCTTACCTACTCTTGAAAACAGATTAATTTTTTTTAAAGTTGAATGCATTTGTTACTGTCATTTGGCATTTTTATTCTAAGTGCGAAATGAATTTGTTTGTCTATTGTGATTCCAGAACCAAGTACTCTTGATCAGATTCAGAGCTCTCCATATGATGCTACTTTGATCTCTTCAAATAAATGTATTTCACATGAATATGAATGGCAGAATCTCATCTTTTTCCAAGTTGAACTGTTTTCTAGGCTCAGGGCTATGAATCTCCTGTTGCTGTGTAGAAGATGCAAGAAAGCCCATGTAGAGAACATGTGGCTTTGCAAGTGCATAAGGTAGTTCTTATTTACCTGTCCAAATCTTATAATCAAGGGTTTGCCATCTTTTTTAATTTGGTTTGTCTTTGTTAATGCAGTGGTTTGGGGTTTTTTTTAAGCAAGAAAATTTGGTAAGTCCTAAATATCAATTAGATGTTTTTCTTTCATTACTTTTGCTTAGTAAATATTTTTAGTGTTCTTCATCAACTGTATGTCTTGCCCTCTTGGAACACACAAAAGTTTTTCTTAGGAAAAACAATGCCTTTTCTTTCAGGCAGCTCAAGGTCCATTTACTAATAACATTACAGGAATTCACAGCACTTTTCCCTCATAATCAGTTTGAGACACAAACTAGAACCATTATTATGGTGGTGGTTGAAAAAAATGTATTTTTAAAGCTAATCAGCTAATTGACAATGCACAAATTTAAGATTGAAGTGGATTTCTTTGCTGAGAGCTGTTATCTTCTGTCAGATTTGATGTGACATATGTGCATCTTGCTATGATTCTCTAAGAACTGTAAGGAGCCTTGGACAACCCTTCATGCAAATATTTTAGACTACAAAGAATATATGTAAGTTACACAGAACTCATTTACCTTTCTTTTAAGATCATATTAGATGCTATATCACCTCCATACTTCTAAATCTTTAATTATCCACTGAAGTTTATCCATTTCATTTGAATTGTTAATATGGTCATGGTTTAACACTGTAATATCTCGTTTGAGGTGAATGGTAAAGTTGCATGCAAACCATGGTGAGGAAAATGTCCCCTGTAGTTCTGTGAGTGTTGCTGCGTATGCTTACAGGAGGGGCACTGAATGCTTTCATGAGGAAACACAGCTACATTAGGAAGGCTTTTAAATATTTTGTGTTCTATATTAATATATTTAATGAACACTTCAGATCTTTCAGTGGCAGGTTTTTTTTATTTCAGGAGCAAATTTGTTCTAAACTGTGTCAAATTTATGGTTGCTTTTCAAAAAGCATCTAACTTCCTTAATAGTTGTACCTAGTCGTAATAGCTTAGAAGCGCAGCTGCCTGGAGCTACCAAGAGAAGTGGCCATTTGCAGAACAAGATTGAAGCTTCAGGCATGAGACTTTTGAGGACGGAATCAGAGGAATGTAAGGCAACAATAGGGACTCAGCTGCTTCCCTGTGTCAAAGGAATACTGAGGGGTTTGTGTTTTTTGGTTTTGTTTTTATTACAGACTCTTAAGATAGTTGCTCAATGCTCTGCCTTCCCTGAAGAATCCTACGAGTATCCTATGGTGACAACAGTGAGCTGTTGCACAGCAGACAGTCAGGTTTGTTCCACTCCGGTTACTTGTTGCTATACTTCAAGTTAAGTAGCAGTTCCATCACACTTTATTGCTATCTCTAGGATAGAACTTTGGATTTATGATTTTATGCACAAGTAGGACGTAGTCAGCTGTTACCTGCTTAAACTCTTAAACTAATTTCCTCTTACTGTCAACACTATTTTTGGCCTCGTATGTACTGTTTGAGTTACATCAGCAGTATAAAACCACCATCACAGGAGCTGCCTTGGGTTTGAGTGTTAGAATTCAATAAATATGAGTAAGAATGTGTTAATTAATACTTCGGGAGAGATTGTGGTGTTTGTCACTAATCCTTAGTATGTCTAAGTCACTAGTTTTAGAATTATCACACTGTTCTAGTCAGACAATTTAAAATAAAACCACTTTACTTACTGGGCTCTGAAATTTTTACAGTCGCTGCAAGATCTTCCTGCCTGCTAACACTAATCCCATGACAAACTTCATCCTCTCTTTTTTCTTTTTCCCAACACTTCTACATCAATTTTTATTAAATACCTTAACTACCCAAGATGCTTCTACTGAATTTTACAAAATCTTGTAAGAATATGCACCTGTACTCATTCAACAGTGTGCTGTCAGTTAGAAAAAAACCCGCAAAACCAATGCATTATCAATATCTCAGCAAAATTTATTGCAAACAGTGCAGTTAACAGCTGGGGTAACCCTTTTCTTAATTTATGCCTGAGGTACTTCTGTATTTCAAAGTAGGTTTGAATTTGTAGAATAGTATATGGATCACTGTCTGGTTACTGTTTTCAGAGTTGATCAGTATTATGTATGCTTGATATAAAAAGCCTGCTTTCTTCAACCATTGACAAAAAAGGACCCTGGTGCTTGAAATTTCATTATTCATAATTGAGACAGAAGTTAGAAAGTCATTTAGCAATTAATTATTTAAGGAAATACCAGGTTTTACATTCATTAAGTGAGCTGTTAGAGGTACCAGCAATATCTTTCAGAAGTGATAGTGTAAGAAAGAGGTATTTTGTGGTGAGAGGATGTACTGCTTAAATTTCAGTGAGTCTTTTAAACTTCATAGACTTAAATTGCCAAGAACAGTTAGAGCAGAGCTTAACTTCATCTGTATTTCTGTATTCTGATTATTCATATAAAGGAATGCCTATTCCATTCCTGCAAGTCCATTGGTAACTAACTTACATTCAAACAAGATGTGAAGAGTAGCAGCAAGTAAACAAGCTTCCCTTGAATAAAGGCAACAACCAATGTCCTTCTTGCACCAGTAGAAATGTTAAAACACTGTGTTTGTGCCTTACAACAGCCTTCCTTGAATCTGAGACGCTTCTTCCAAGGCCTGTAGTTTATACTGGTAACACTGTTTGAGAGAATAAACTCTCAAAACTGCAGCAGGATTGGGTTTTTTTTTTAGGGGTCTCTTATTGAGTACTGCTTAATGATTTTTTGTTTGTTAATCACGGTTTGAATTCATGTAAACTTCAAGAATCTCCAGACTATGAAACTCCGTGTTGCAGGATGTTGTGGATATGAAAGGTCTGTATGGGTTCAGTAAGAGACTGAAAAGTTTAATGAAGTGAGAGCTAATAGAAAGACCGTTTTTGGCTCAGACTCTCTGAACACAGAGTGTGAGGAGAAAAATCATTATATTCTTTGCCTAGTCTGAAGACTCTTCTGTAGGCATCTGCTTTATGTCACAGTGGAGAAAAAAAGGAGAGAGACTACAGTGCTATGAACTCTATGGTGCTACAGTGAGCTTTGATTCAATGAAGTACAGCTGTTAATATGTTCTGAAGGCTAGGCAGAAAGAGAACTGTTCCTTTGCACAGCATAGCATCCTTTGCTGCTGGTTTTTTTAATTGTTGTTGTTGGCTTTTCTGTCGTTGTTTTGGTTTTTTGTTTCTTTTTTTAAAATGGGGATCTGGTAATAAGCAAAAACTATTTTTTGTTTCCAGTAGCTATCTGAGCAATTGCAGGAAAATATATCTTGTAGTAACACATAAACATTATTTCAAAAACTATATTAGCCCTACAAGAGAGAAGAGCATTTGTAATTGTTATCTCTTACAAAGCACATGGGAAAACACAGAGAAAATGCATCTTGCTGGATTATTGTTACATAATATATAAATGTGAATTTCTTTGTGATCTTTTGAACATGGAATATTCCAGAAGCGTCAAAGGTGCTACTGCTTGATAGCTTTTGCCAGAAGATAAATGCATCCTGATTGCATTTAAGCCTAGGCAGTAACTAACAGCTCAGTGCATCTGTGTATAATTCATTCTCTCTAGGTGCAGGTATCAGTGCACAAATTTTCCCTGTTCTACAAAGATTTAGGGACAAAATCTCCAAACCTAAACCCACTCTTTCTTCCCCGTCATGTAAGAAGTGGTGGCAGCTGAGTGGTAGCGGTGTGACTGAGCTTGAGGAGCGGTTGGGGGATGGTGATGAGCCCCTCCCCTGACAGTATCTTTGGGGACTGTTGGCTGTCAGCTGCTGAAGTTTCCTTTCTCTTACATGGCAATAAGGGAACACATTCCTGCACTTCAGCTGTGACCCAGTTCTCAGTTTGGTTCTTGGTGTGATACCTGCCTGTGTTGGAGGTAACATGCTACCTCCTAGGAAGAGCATGGAGCAGAGAGCTAAGTGTAGCTCTTCTAAAATTCTACAAGATTTGCCAGAATCTAGTTCTCCAAATCCAGTTTTTCCTTCCATCTGGATTCTGACTGGTACATCTTGTCTGCTCTTGCTACTTCTAATGTATGACCCTGAGCATACAATGAGAAGTTTCACTGGGGAGACAGCACACTTAGCACTTATTTCTGCTGGTTGCATAGTCTTTTCAGGTGGACAAAGAAGTATCTGGGACTCATTTGAGGACTTGGACAAAGCAGGGAAAATGACTTCTTCAGTGTGCACCATTTCTTTTTAATCTCCAGATTGTATTTCCAGATGAAATGTCTTTAAGGAAAATTGTATTTTCTGCATCTGCGTTTTTCTGACGATTCTGTAGTTGGTGACACTGTATCTGTGCTAGTAAATTCACTGCCAAGAGGCACAGGGCCGTACGGATATAGAAGAGTGTTTGGACAAGATGGGTGTTCATTGGAAGGTTCTTAATGGAAGTTTCTCCAGACACTTATAAGAGAGGAATAATAAGGAGCATTGCTTCTTCCACTGATTTCTCATGCTACTTTCTACATTTCAGGCCTAATAAAATCCTGCTCTGCAGATTTTTGAATATCAGTTTCAAGACAAGATTGTCGTGGTATTTACATCTGGAACTTGAAGCGGAGCTCTGAAAGTCTGTTAAGATTTATGGACTGACTTTGCAGACCTGTGAAGATTTTCTTGGCTAACATGCGTTTTCTCCCATGTGAAAGATCAGGAGACTGTCTCCTCAAGGCTTTTTTTTGGTCTTGCATCATATGTGACTGAAGAACTGACTACACGACAGATTTCAAAGTAATTTTTGAATCCGTTTTGGATTTCATGCAGAGATAGTTACTTCTCAACTTTGCAATGCCTTTATTAGTATATTACTTTACAGGAATTTTGTATCCAGACTGAAGAAGCCTCAATGGACTAATTAGGCGAAAGAGCCCATTTTAGAGGGACTATTGTGTATAAGAGTACAGTTTTCCCACAAACTTTTTCAACTTGTGTTAATATTTTTATGAAGAAATACTGAGGAAAAGATGATGACAGTTAGAGGCAAATGTGAATACCTAAGTATTTAGTAAATTAGCAGAAATTTTTGAAGATCTAAATCTCTGCTCATTAAGGAGGACCTCATCAAAAACATTTTATCGAAGTTAGGTCTTGTATTTGCTTCCTCTCTCATTCTTCCAAATAAATGACTTGGCTTGTATGAAAGCATCGGTGGGACTTCTTGCTAATAAGTATTTTAAGAACACAAATATATAAGAAGCTTTTTTTCCATGCTTCTGCTGTTTAACAATATCTGTCTGTAACAGAAATCAAAAAGGTTTCCTTGAAGTTTGTACTATCTGTCTTTTTCCTAAAAAATATTAGGAAGCAAGAAGTGTAAAAAAGACTGTTTAGCAGAGCATGGAGTGTTTGTTTCTTCATTGAATGACTACATTAGAAGCTTTAGTGTTTCCAGGATATGTTGTGTGTTCTTTTTCAAATAAGCTTCAATCTCAACAGTTAGAGATTGATCCCAGTTCCCATTTTTGTGATGATTTGAGTTTGTATTTTAAAAAATCCCTGTTCTACTAGTCTGCTCTAAAACTCTCTGTATCTGTGTGGTTAAAGTTCAGTGTTTCCATATAGGATATTTTAGCTTGAAATTTCATTTAATAATTAGCATTTTCTAATGTTATTTTCTAGCTGCAGGAGCCAGGCAGTCAGCCTGTCTGACTTGCAGTGACAATTTTCAAGACTAATGAAGCCAATTATAATGTCAGTGTAAAACAGATTTACAGTAAAAAGTCTCTAGGTCCTATATGAAAGTTAGTAAGCATTGATTACAATTTACCTTTTCTATTTTAGTTGTCCACATGCATTTCTGCGTCTGATTTCTTTTATGTTTTTGCTTGTATCCTACTCTGGAAACATACTAAAGATTGCTTAGGCATTCAGTTAAAAAGGAACATTGCCCCAGATGTTTTCTGTGTCTAAATAAACAGAACATGTCGGCTGCAGAGACGCATCATATAAAGGAATATTAGAATTTTAAAAGGAAATAATAAAAAATCCAGCATTGAGAGTGGGAACTGGCTGCTTAACAAAATTAATCATGAGACAGAATAACTAGCTAGATTAAGGAATAGCAAATAAATTTTGTTAAACAGTATGAAATTTTAAAATGTTTTAAAACACAGAGCATTTTAAAACTAACAAATAACACTGATTCATACTAGCTCAAGGAAATAGGAGAACAAATCCCTGGAGTATTTCAAAGTGAGAGTTTTCAAGCAGGAATAGATTAAGTGTGATGTTAGAAAACAGAGTGCAAATGCATATGTGTTAGCACTAATGCTCCCTGAGTTTTATTCAGTCATTGGGAGCCCTTTGCTCCCTTCTGCTGTAGGGATATTGAAGTGTCAGCTGCAATGGAAGAGGAATAGATGGTAAAGCCAGTACTCAAGTTCACAACAGTTCTGCTTTGATTCTGTTTGTTCACTGTGGGATTTCAAGACCAAACTGACAGATGGAAGCAGCAGCTCTGGTGTAATTGTTTGTTTCAAAAATCTGGGCTATTCATTTTTTGAGATGTTTTTGTAAACACTTTTCATGTGCCTTAATACCAATAAACTTAAGTCAAAATAAATGTTTCCAAAAAGTTCATAAGGTTTATACCAGCTGTGCACTGGAAATGACTCCACAGTAACAATTGTCAGTATTTTCACATTCGCTAAAACATTGCTACAGTGAGTACTTGATGCACTGTAACATTCTCCATGTATGGAATAGCAAAAGCTGAAGCATGATGAATTTTGCTATACGTTAACTGTGGAAAGTTCTGATTTGTAGTTAGGACTAGTTATGTAAGTACAGAAGTTAAATGCCCCAAATCCTCAATTTTGTTCCATTTCAGTGCTGAATACATCAATACCAATGCATTTTTGTCATTACATTCCTGTCTTCTAGAATTTCTCCTTTTCCAACATTTGCTATAAATGAATATTGATGGATTTTGACATACTTATAGAAGGACTATTTGGGAGGAGGCTCTACTGAAAAGTTTTAGATTTTCTGTACAAGGTGCATGGGCTGTAAATACCAATCATTCTCTAACAATTAATTTATTTTTCAATTCTTAATTCCTAAAGACACTCTTTATTGCTTTTGTCACTACCTCAACTCATTGTTATGAAAGATTCTTAAAACTGAACATCAACGTAATGGTTCGGAAAAGTTTCAGACTTGAAACAAATATTTAGTATTGGGTATAGGGACCAAAATGCGGTCATGCTACATTTTGGTCTGAAATCATAGGCAAAGAGACTTGACTTATTTTCTTAATTTTTTGTTGGTTTTAAAAATTACAGTGCTTCATCAATAAGTGCTTCAGCCTGATCTGGGAATCTGTGCAGTGAATTGCATTGTGCATCAGAGGTACATTCTGCAATAAACTGTAACTCTCTTACCATCTGCCTATTAAAGAATATATGCAGGCTTATTATTTTTAATCTTTATAGACAATGTTGCTGAAATTAAAATATTTACCAAAGGGTGATTAAAGTATGTTAGCTGACTCAGCTCTTACAAGCCAAGGAAATGAGTAACTGGTCTTCAGTTTTAACTTTCTTCCCATGCATAGCAGCAAATAAACTGTAAATCCATAATAGAAATATGGTTGCTACAGGGGTCTTGTAAAAGTCAAAACCATTTGAATAGGAAGGCAAAATGGGTTTGCTTTGAGGAATATTACTCCACAAGCTTGAGGCTTTACAGAAAATAACAGTGCTTTGTTTCTGAACACCCCAGAGTGCATAAACAATATAAAAAGTTTATACTTTAGTGTAACTAGATAGTGGAAGAACAAAACTCCTATAGTGAATTTGCTTGGTGGCATTGACAAAATTTTAACCTCTTCTTTATGGATAGCGCTCTCAGATCCTGTGACTGTCTCAAACTGATGGTAGTAGTGTAAAAGCTCTTCCATAGGTCTGTGCTTCTGCTTTGTAGAAAAGAATGATCCAGGAGCAGGTTTAATGGGAACTCTCCTTTCCTTGTAACCTCTTGACATCTTTTCTCAATCTTGACATCCTGTTGTGCTGTTGCTGTACTACATGCCCATCCAGACCTGTATGTAAATGGTGGGATTTGGCCTTGGGGAGAAAAGGGCTTTTAAGAATGTAAATTGTACCTGCATGTGCTTTCCCTGCTACTTTGGAGTAGAAGTTTTGAGATACGTAGTTCTAGGATGGGGTAATTGAATGGCTTTCACTTGGGGAGAAATACTCTCAAATATTGACCATTGATTCTTTATCCAAGTTTACTATCCAGTGGAGAATTTGGGGTTCCAGGGCATTTGTTTGCATGCTGTTCCATGAACAAAACCAGTCTTCAGAGTTCAGACTCGTTACAGTAATAGAAAACTTTGTGTTACATGAGGTAGGGCTTTTTCATGCCAAATTATAAATACTGTTAAAAGACAGTAAGAAGGAAGCTGACAGCACTGCATTGGAGATTCTCTAAAAAGGCAGATCTCTCATTCTGTATTTATTCCTTAAATAACACTGAAATAGCTAAAAAGAGAAGGAGGCCATCTAGCAAGGCAGCACCTTCCCATCTGTGTTGAAAATATAAAAGGAAAATAATCTGTTGTTTCCGGTAGTTTTTTGAGCTTGCTTTTGTCTCTGAAGCCCCAACATATTATTAGGCTGTTATGTTTTTCACCTCTAACAGTAAAGCTTTCTGTACAGAAAGCATTTGGTTTCTAAAATTTCAGAAGCAGCTGCAAAAAAGTATCTTTCCTCCAACACAGGTGTTTTAGAACATTCAATTCATCTGATAAAGAGGAAAGACATTGATGAGAATGCTGGTAAATATCTGTTATGTTGCTGAATTGACTGTAGAAAGATTGAAAACCGTGTGGTTAAAAACTGAAAATGCTAAACTTAAAACCACTAGGGTGGCTCTTTTGCTTGGTTTTGTTGTTGTAGTTTTTTTGTTGTTGTTTGGTTTGGTTTTTTTACAACATACATCTCTGTTTATATTAATCTGCAAATAACATGAAAAAAAAATCTATGCCAGATTTGGAGCTAAAACCAGCACAAAAGTGAGACAACACATAGCAAAGGGATGATTCCATTTGTTGTATTAAAGTTTTGGGAAAAATTTGCAGAAGCAACAAGATGTGAAGTTTTGCACTTTTGAAAGGCAGCTTATTTGCAGATGCAAGCAGAATTCATTTCTCTTCATGCGACTGTCAGTAATTTATACAGGAATTACCAATGTTATTTCAAAACATGTGTCTTTCCAACACTTTGTTTCCAACACTTGGTTTCAAAGGTGAGGATAACTCATTGTGTGTGTAAAAGAAAAGCTGCTCAGAACTATTGAAACTATAAACTGATTTCAGCAAAACTAGTCAGAGAAGTAGAAGACTGCATGAGTTCGAGATTCCTACAGATCTCATTACAATAAATATTTCTGTAGAGGAAATCCTCACTTGAAGAGCCAAAGCTGGAAGTTACAAATGATTGATCACCAGATAGTCCATGTGGGAAGGGATTAATGATTGGAAAAACATTGAATCAGCTGAACATGAAGCTTGTGATCAACCATTACAAAATCCACAGAGGAAGGAGCTTTAATATTAAGATCAGTTGATGGCTCTGACTCTGTTCCTTCCGTAGGCAAAAAATGCACAACCCAAATCCAATGGCTAAACAACCCGACTTCCCATACAGTGAGAGCAACCTGTTGGTCACCAGTTGGACCACTTTTGTCCTAACCATTATTTTACATGGTTTAGCTAGTAGTATGATGCCATGATTTTTTTATTGTTTGCTTTTTACTAAGTGAACAGATGTCAGCAGTACTTCTAGCTAACCTTTTATGTGAAGACTGCATGTATGCAAAATTGCAGCGACTGACAACTGCTCGCTGCAACCGTGGTTCCTGCTTCTGTTGCCATTGCCTGTAAAAGTCTGAAGACAGTTTCAACGTGATGGATTATAATGGTTCCAAGGGAACATGTAGCTCTGCTCAAAAACAAAAGTCTGCTGTTAGCAAGAAAGAAAAACAGAGCACACACAAAAATTAAAATTAATATTAGAATTGTGGCTATATATGGCCAGATATTCTGCAAAGAAGAACATGATGAGTTTATTAAGATATATGGGATCACATTGCTTGTTACTTCAGCCAATGTGATTTTTAAAAATACTTTTATTTTGTATATGGAGCATTAGCAGTTATAGCTGAAAATTTGCATCAGATCCATGCAGATGTTGATCTCTGTGTGTGTGTGTTTGAAAGAAAGACTTAGGAGCTCCGCAGAGGTCAGAGCCCCATTTTGCGAATCAGAACACACTTGTGACTTAACTGTTTGTCCAGACAGCATGTAACAGAGGCAAGAGACTGAAATCTCCATGTTGTTGTCTGGAAATGCCAGTTGCCCAGCTATTTAGTATGTATTTATAAAAAAGCATATACTTGAAAAGGCTCAATTTAATAATCTGTCTGTATTGGCAGGGAAAATATGATTAACAGCATAAGTGAGCAAATCCAAACTGATTCCACTTTAGCTAGCATTAGTAAATATGTGATAACTGAACAATGGGAGCACCAGTGACCCATGTACCAATCCAGAGTCCTTGATGTGCTATACACGCTATGCAGAAATTTGGACTGCTGTGTCCTCACTCCACGTGTTACTTGTACTTTGAAGTATGGTTTTAAAATATGACTGTTTCAGAGGAAATTGCAATAAACTTTGTCATGCAAGAAAATGATGGTAATTAAAGACAATTCTGGAACAGCAGTTCATAGAAGTGTAAGAGGAAAAATAATCCAGTAGTAATCAAACGTAGTTTGAGCAGCTTATGGGAATTCTAGGTAATATAATTATCCTTCCTTATAGATCTGAAGTGTAGGTCCAGGGAGTCCCTTTCACTGCTAATATTTTTGTCCTATAATCCACTGTTCTGATATGCAGGAATTTTACTGAGGAGAAAAATTGCTATGCAGTACTGTGTTTTTGAGCCGTGATGAAGTTATTCAGGAATAAGATCTGCATAGAAATAAAACACAGATGCCTCAAGAAGCTTTCAAATGGGATAGAGAAAAGACCTAGCATGAAAAATTTGCACTATGACACAGATCTGAAAGTGGTAACTGAAGAATTTTTAAGTACAGGGTATCATTGATCTTTCTGAATCCTGTTGTGTAGGACTCGGCTTTGCATAATAGGCCTGCACTGAGAATTAAAGCTAGACCTCCCCTGCCCCTTGTGCCTTAGCACACTACACTGAGATTCAGAGCACCGGGGTGATTAGGTAATGCAGCAAATACGGCTTATGAAATCATCATCCGCATAATGTAGCATGGGGGGGGAAATTACAAATCATTTAGACTAATTTCTTTGACGTTTATAGTCGAAGATAGAGAGTAATGTTAACGGAGGGATTTTGTAGTAGTAGTAGATCTCTTTACTGTCTTGTGTGAAACAAGATAATTCTAAAGGTATTAAAGGCATCCAAACCCCATCTCTATCAGTAATAAGTGCTAATTAACAATGCCCTTCATTAGAGGTTGTACTTGCTTTGTGCAATAGTCTTATTGCAGTCCAGCATGAAAAGATGGTGGTCTAAGCTGTCTGAAGTTTTCTGGGGGTTTTTTCAGTGTATTACACTTTCTGTAAAGGTGCTTTTGAGTGTTTCCTTAGTCTTCAATAACCAATGTGGAAATGCAACATAATTTGCATGTCTTTTCTGAGTGCTTTGAATCTTTCCCATGATTTGTACCAATGGCCTTAAATGAATCTGATTGTTCTGCATTATGTGGGAAGTAACTCTCCTTCTGGAGCTCATAATCAAATAATTTGAAAAGAAAGTTACTTCTTCCTATTTCTGTTTTATAACAAATTCATATTAGACATCAAGTCTCGCTCTGCAGATGAAAACAATGCACTCATAATTCAGGTAAGAAAAATAAGTACATTGGATTTCACTACCAACCCCCCAGAGTAACTTAAACTTGCCATTTGTAGTAAAGCTGTGTTTTTTAATGGGTTTTGTTTTAGTTGGAAGCCCACAATATTCTGTGGTGCTTCTGAGATTGCTTTCTAGAACAAGGCAAAATACAGTTATCTTGGTAATTAATTTAAAGTTTTTTTGTGTGCTTTGTATTTAAAACATTAAATAAAGCGCCTTTAGAATCTGCAATAGCATCCTTCTTTGCATTGACAATATCTCAGTTGACAGAATTGAAATCTGATCAAAACACAATTTCCTCAAAGTAGCTACCAAGTTCTTGTACCTTATTAATTTAAAATATGGCCCAGTTACTGTTTTGGAGAACATGGATGTCATTTTACTGTGAGGATGGCACCGGCTATAAACTGGAATTCACTTCTGTACTAAATATATGGTTTACAAGCAGTGTTTTAAACACACACAAACACCAAAATTCAAGGGAGAGCCAAGAAAGTTCATTAAGATTATTCTACAAGGCATCCAGAGCTTCTTTAAATTCTTCAATATTATATCCATTACAATTAAGTTCAACTTCTTTGAAGTTTTAAATAATTTGGCTAAGGGTCATTAAGTTTACAATGTCACTGTGTTCTTGCTATCTCATTTACCTTAATTAGAGTGCACTTTTATAAATTATGGTAACATTGTGTAACAAGCTGAATTTGATAGCCACTGCCAAACACTGGTTTTATGATGGTTTTATTTTGCTGGCTGTATCCTTGCTGAATAACAACCTACATCACGTTATTCTTGTAACAATCTCATCATTGCTTTGGGATTTCATTTATGAGAGATATGCACTACATAAATGTTTATATAGGAAAGAAATGAATGGATTTGGGTACCTGAAGGGTATAGCTTGAGGGTGAAAATGAAGCTGGTACTGTGGGGGATGTCTAAATTTTTTCCTTTGGGAAAAATTATACATTCTTTTAAAAATAAATTCCTAGAAGAAATATATTATGAGGAGAAACCACTCAATATTTATCTTACTTTGTTGTTCTCACATTTCTCATTATTAAAGTGAATATATATATGTACATGAGGGTTAGTACGTCCAGGCAAAGTGCGCTTTATTTTCTTCATTATTCTGCAGAAGACTGGGATGATGAAAAACATTCATGTGTATCACGGTTACTCTTTTCACTTGTGGGTGTGTATATTTCTTAAAGATAGAGCACAGTTCCATGCTGTAGCTAATACAACTTCCATAGAAGTGCTGCTGCTTCTCCTAAAACCATCCCTTTGTTTCTTTGGGGACTTTTTCCAGACAGCTGCTGTTTGGATTGGGGATAGCACTTGCTGAAAACTTATCTAAATGAAATAATTCAATTTGCTGATGTCAGTTATGTATGAAAGAAACATGAATTATCAGTTCTTTGATTTCTTACGTTTTGAATGCCTAGACTGATGCCCCAATGATAAACTTACTTTTGATCTGTCTTTACAAACATGTTTTACATTAGTTATCTATCTTTGCTGTTGCAGTTCCTATTGGGAAAATTAATTTGTTCAAAGACCTTGGGTTTTAACTTTCCTTAATGCGAGAAAGCCCAGAAGATGGAGGCAGCTTTGAATTCACTGTGATTTCAGTTTAGCTTTAATACTTTTGGAGTTCTTGATATTAAAAAAAAAAGGGGGAGGAAGACAATCTGTGAAATGAAAATGCCATCTTGATCAGACTGTGCACAGCATTGCTGTTCCAAATACCTATTGCTCAAAGAACATGGAAAGGAATAAAACATCCCTCCTCCATTAATTAAAAATCCCCAAAACCAACATAAACAAAAACCCTCAAAAAAACCACCCCCAAAAAAGCCTCACTTCCCCCTCCCCCACCCCCCAGAAGAACAACCCAAAACAACCCAAAAAACAACACCCAAACAAAACCAACAAAAACCACAGAACTGAAGTGTGCATCTGAGGCTAGAGATAATGGTAAAGGACTAATTAATGTTTTATATATGAAAGCACAAAGAAAAGTAGTGTCATTGAAGGACCAGAAAGTGCAATTCCTTGATGTTAGTATTTCTGTTAGTACACTGGTGGTGTGGGTATTGTCTAGCAACAGCTAACAGCTGGTGGTTATTACTGTGGTGCTGCTTCTCAACCTGTGCTGCGTCTGAAAAGGACACCATTTCAGCGGGAAAGAAACAAGAAATTACTTGCTGAATTGTGATGCTATATATGAAATATAAAATAGGATATGAATACATAGGTATGACATACTAAAGACATACTGCAAGCATACTTGAACTAGTTAGATCATAGCAACCACTGGTGATGCTTGATGACTGAACAGCAAAGACTCATTAAATTAAAACTAAGTAAAACTTGCTTGCCAGGCATTGAACAATACCTGGTTTTTAATCCAAAAGATTTTCTCTATAGCTGGATTACACCCTCAGTGATGGCACTGTGTTTCATAGCTCCTCTAATTAACTCTGCAGGTTACAGAACATAAATATTAGTGTCAAACAACTTACATATGCATTAAGCTCCAAGGCTTTCCGTACTAGGTGCTCTCAATTTGCTCACAAAAGAATGTTTATTGGCTGTAGGCAATGCCAGTGTTGTTCAGTACAGTAGTTGAGGGCCTCTGCTCAAAGATAGTGCATGTTGTTAGTCAGCATGCATGGGGGATTGGCAGGGCTGGGTGGTGCATGGGCATTCAGATGCGTACACCGCCAGGCAGTAGAGTTTCTTTGCTTAGCCTTTCAGTGAGTAGTGCTGTCCCACCATCGGTGCCTTCTACATGTGAACACTTGAGATGAAATGTTTATTTCAACACTTGAGTTTTACCGTGAAAATTTAAGACTGCCTTTAAAGTCTTGCTCACTGTTAGTTGGAGAACTGCTTAGTAATAGTTTGCATTACATAAGTTTACTTCATTTTGCATGAAATCCATGAAAAAAGGTTGCAAACCAAAACAACAGCTGTATCTCTCTCCCTTGATGAAGTGGTAGGTGGTAATTATGTGGCAGTGCTGCTTTGTACATTCAAAGCAAACAGACTTGTCTGTATATATGGGAGACAAATGTATGCTCCTACCTGTGACAAAACAAGAAAAAAATACCTCTGTTCTTGACATGTGTTCTCTCACGTTGTCTGGTACTGTCCCTCAGCTGAGTGTACTGTGGGAAAGTTCACCAGTTCTGGTGGGATGTGATGAGAAATGAGGTGTGAATGCTGAGCCATTGCTCCCTTATATTTCCACTGAAAAAAATCAATACAAACCATCAATAAATCTATTTAATAGCTATACTACTGTGCTAAAGAGGAAAAAGACAGTGAGGCAAAGTGTGTTTTCTTTCTTCTATCGATTGTATTCTCGGGAATATCAGATCTCCTTTGTATTCTACACCGCACTAAGCTCACCTAGTCTACATGTCTGGAGAAAAACATGTTTGCTCAAACTGACACCTGAAACTAAAAGCAAACCAGTCTTTCAGAATCTTGTAATGTTGGAAGCCACATTAGTCACATATAGAAGATCTATAATCTCACTTTTCACAGCTTCGGACTACTCCATGTCACTTGATTGAAAAGATCTGCAAGTTGTATGTTTTCATTTTTTTAGATGTCAAACCAAAGCTGCTCTTGTCAAGCCGAACGCTCGAGACCAGTGGGCATTCTGTAACATGCTCGCTGTTCTTGCTCAGCTTTCAAACTGATCAGCTCAGCCTTCTTCGCAGCTAGTGATTATAGAATGAGAGGCAGTGTGTGTTGAGGTTTGTGTACTGAGGTGTAATATGTTTTACAAAGTAAATTGATGTTATTTAATGGAAAATACTGCTGTACAGCTAAACTATATGCATTCCTGTATGTAGCTATCTAACAGATAATGGGTTTCTCTTGAACATTATCTTTTACTTAATGTTTTTTTATTACTACTTAATGATTGAGATTTAGGCTTAATTTCCATGCTTCTCTAATGGATGAATTATGAGAAGATAGTCCTTGGAATCAAGATTGTTTGAACTCTGCTCTCTAATGAATGGGTAGTTTTACATGTAATGTATTAACAGATTTCTTATATACAGGTATGGAATATCATGTTAATTGTACATTTACTGGCATACAATGTGGAAGATAAAATTACACACTTCAATTTTTAGCTAAATCAGATTAAATGTCTGCAAACCACACTAGAGTAAAAAAACTCAGGAGTGAAGACGACTGAAATCAAACATGACAGTGGTACATAATAATGCAGAACCAGACAGACTCTTAGATTCTCTACTTTGTCTGTAGAATGGAGAGAGGACTTGTGAGAATATACCAACGTATATGTATGTTTTTAATCAGATGAATGATTAAAGAAACCAAGGACATTTGGCTACCTTTAGACCTTTTAGGAAACGTGCAGACTTTCCATGAAATATCAGTCTGATTATATGTTTTTACTGCAATGGAGAAGAGGAAGGCTCGTGCTACAAACTTGTTAAGCTGTTTGCCCATGAATAAAGACTCATTCTTTTCATCTCAGAAATTACGATTTTCAAAATTAAAGTCATGCTGTTTGTGAAGTAAGTGCTTGCCTACTTACTACGCATCTTGTCCACTTTGCTAGTATTCAGACTATTACTGAACCATTTAGTTGCGCTCTCAAAACTGGATTTTGGCTTGACTATTCTCTAGTGTATGCTTAAGCAAATCAACTCTAAGCAGAAATTGTAATATGCAGTCCTAATGAAACAAAAGTCCAAATTAACTCTTTAGGGAACATCTTTATTGATAGGAGCTCAGATAATGCTGCTGTTCCTGTATGCTAGGTGTAGTCTTTCTAATAGTGGTGTTCTAGAATATTTGCTCTCAAAGATAATGAACATGGGATGTATTTCTACTTTAATTTTATTTAAAATATTTTATTTAATAATATATTTCTGTTGACACCACCTATCTAGGAGTTAAGTATGAGTAGATATAATAACTTGAAGACTATTGAGAAATAAAGGAGAATTGGTTTCTCTCTGTGATTGTCAGAATATCTTCCAAACCCAGGAAGGTGTCCCAGTTATGTATAAGGAAAAGCCGAATAGAGACAGACATCAGATTCAGACCTAGAATTCTCCAGGTTCAAGAAACGGTGGGTTTAGTTTTTAAATTACCCCAGTATAGGACACAGCACAAGAAACAAGTGGTTTGTGTCTTGAAGATGTCTACTAAGTTAGTTTCATACTTGATGTATTAATATTTTCCCCTAGTACTCTTACATTTGTTACATTATCAATTTTGTGTTAATGAGAAGGACAGTGAAACTGGTCGATATCACTGTTGCTTTTACTGGTCTGAAGTTTAGCATGTGTATTAGGTTTTTCTGTGAGGGGTTTTTGGTTGTGTCTTTGGTAAGAGACATTTGGAGATGGCCCTTTAAGAAGCTACCTGAAAAGCTCCCCTTTCTCCTTTGTCAGCCCCACCTCTGACCAGGGCCAAGCCGATCAGCGCCCCTGCGAATTCATGGATTTAAGGGGGTTGCAGGGCATGTCTTGCTCTCTTTCTGGCACCGGTTCTGACCACTAGGACTTCAGGTGCGGGTGGCGCTGCCCCAGCCTTGCCCGGCTGGGCTTGGCCGG